>NC_138976.1:198900828-199073328 GCF_964341445.2 Mesoplodon mirus | reverse complement strand
GCCAGAATGAAAAAAGACAGAGAGAGAATCTTTGTCCTTCCTTCCTCCCTTCCTCCCTCTGGCCTTTCTTTCTTACTTTACTTATTTCACTCTCCAACGCATATTCATTTAGTATCTACTTTAAGGAACTGAATAGATGGAAAACACAGGTTGAGCTATAAAGATCACTATTCTTATAGTATACAGTTTATTGGAGGAAGAGATAAGCGTCTGTGACAGAGCATGACATGCACAATTTTATTTTAGATAAACTGGTCAGGAAGACCTTTCCATGGAAGTGACATTTAAACTGAAGTTTGAAAGATGAAAATGTAGTAATGTTGGCAAATCTAGAGTGATTTTTGTAAGGACTTACTACACATTTTACTTTATTCTATATGCAATAAGTTGTCAAATGTGTTTAAAGATAGAGGATGCATTCTAATAGTGTGGATAAGAGCTTGCATTTAGCCTGAATATTAAAGAGGCCCCAGGAAATCCGACCATAAGGAAACCCGAACTCTGCTCCCAATACAAATGCTACTTTTTACAGAACTTTCACCCTTTGGTCAACCTACTGTCCATTGAATTTGTTGAGGTTTGTGGATATTGAGACTTAAGCAAGAGAGGCAACTTGATTATAGTACAGTAGTTTGAATTTAATCAAAATGGTATGCCTGAAATGTAGGGGCCTTTTTGTAATGTAATTTGAAAATGTGGTGAGTTTCTTTGAATAGGCAACCCAGACTGACCATTCAATAACTCTCCATAAGAGCGACTACAACACCCAACTAGCACCATAAAAGGGAGAGTCGACATGACAGAGATGTGAGGTGACCATTTTTACCCACACCACACGCTGCCATTGTGGTTACACCTACTGGTGTAAATACTTGGTGAAAGAGGCGGTGCACCTCCCTGTGTCTGCAGGCTACTGAACAAAATCACCAACCTCCCTTCAATAGGAGCATATAAAATTCTAGGCCTGGAGAAGAACAAGTAATAAAGGAACTATTTACTCTCCCTGAGTTCATTATCCTCTTCTCTTCTCCCTACTGGGTCGAAGGAAGGCAGAAGATAGCATTAAAGCTCATTTTCAGGGTCTGCATGTTCAGTTGTACAGGTGGTGCACTGCAAATTTATAGGAGTGTCATTCACTTTCTTCTTTACATGAATGGTGCCCCCTGGGAATTTTAGAGGGCACAACTTGTGAATCTGTATACAGCAGGCCTGCTTAATTTGGTTTTGCTCATATATTGTGAGCTTTTGTGTTGCTTATTCATTTTGTGTTCCCTGTGTTCATTTGTTTTGAGAAACAAACCTGATATCCGTTTCATCCTTGGAACCGTAAAATTCATCTTTAAATATATCTATATAGGTAACAAACAGAATATTATTTATGTATATGTAAGATTATTTATTTATTACAATAATCTAGGAGGTAAGACTTTACAAATAAACAAATGTGCGGAAATATGAACTAACTTGCTTGTGAATAACAGACCTGGAGCATGCCTCAGAGAAAGTGTGTAAAATGGCTCAAAACTAGAGAAATCATAGAAGCAAACTATCCACTGACACGGCACTAATAGAAAAGCTATCAAAAGTTTAAATCTGAGCAGAACCGGGGAGAAAGGAAATCATAAGAGGGATGAGACCTTGCTAAATAAATACATTTTTATTTCCATAATTAGAGGCAAGAATAAGGAAGAGATGAAACTAATTCCTAGTGTCAAGCCTATGTAAGTGGAAAGGGTGTGATTTCAATTAACAAGAATTTCTTGTTTAGATTCAAAACAAGTATTTGTGTCAAAGAACCAATTCCAGTAGATTCCATGAGACATGCATATTTATATTCATTTTTCTGCATCAATGTTTTCAAGCTTTTAACCCATCCTTCTGGTGGGAAAGAAAAAGACATAATTATATGAAATATCTTATCAAGCTTTAATTATGTTTACTTCTTGATTTAAAATTACTCTTTATTAAGTTAAAACGAAGATATTCTAGACTAACCCCAAAGCAGAATTGAAATGGCACACGAAAATGATCAAACATGATTCAAGCATCTCATTTAACTGAGATTTTACTACGTTTGTGTAATGATGTCTAAAATTGTGTTTTCATTAAACATAGCAGAGTAGAGTGAAACAGGGAGAGTCATCCTATAGACCTTGTTTGAATCTAAACATATTATCTATTACTGTAACTTTGAGAAAATCACTTAATTTGCATCAGCCTCAATGCCTTTATCTCTGAGAATAGTAATACCTATCTTGCATGGGGCTTGAGGTCAAATAAGTTAAAACACAAGCAGAGTGTCTAGCAATTACAGTTGCTCAGTAAATAGCTCTTAATATTACCAATGGTCTGTGATGTGGGAAAACTATTACATAATAAAAAGATCCTTAATCGGGTATCTTTAAAATCAGGCTGAATGCAAAGAACTTCAGATTTTATGTCCTCCCGTTTTTTATTTTGACCCAGAGAATAATGCAATTCAGAAAACAGAGGGAGAGATTAATTTCCACATAAACTGAAAAGTCATTATTATAAGATTTTTTTCATCATGTGCTATAGTACATTAAATACAACCATAAAATCTTTGTTACCTCTCTATTGAAAGGTAGAATGTGGTTTCCCTCTTCTTGAATATGGGTTGATCCAGTGGCTTATTCAATCAACAGAATGCAAGAGAAAAGGTGTTCTTGCACTTGTGAGGTTAAGTCATAGGAAGACTTACAGATTCCAGCCAAGTCTCTTGAGATGTTTACTTTGGGTAAAGCCACTCACTATGTAAGAATTCAACTATTTTGAGATATCCAGGTGGCTAAGACTCCAAAACTACACCGAGAAATTTCATGGAGAAAGACAGAGACACAGGGAAAGCCAGCCCCAAATTTTTCAGCCTGTGCAGCCCAACTCAAGCCCCAGATTTGTGAATGAAGATGCCATCTTGGTTGGACATTTCAGCACCAAAAGATGTGACTCAAAGAAAACTTAGCCAGAACCAAGGCCCCAGACATATGACACCAGTCAAGTTATCTAATCTATCTCCAATCATTCAAGCCACCACAGCTGAGGCCCAGTCATGATGGAGCAGAGATGAGCCATCCCCAGTATTCTTTATCTTTATTCTTAGCTCACAAAGCCCTGACTATAACAGCATGGTTTCTATTGTATCTACCACTGCGTTTTGGAATGGTCTGTTATACTGCAATAGGTATCTGGAATATATGTCTTGATCATTTCTTACAGTTCTAAAGCCATGGAACTCCTTTTACCCATATTCAGGGAGAATGCTATCTCTTGCTTATTTTCAGTCTCCCTTTGAGTCATAGAATCTGTTCAGAAGCTTCCTTGGACAGAGTCAGTAAAAGAAAACTCTTGATTACAAAACTCCATTATTACAACCAGGATAAAAGAACAGCCAAATCTGCTCACACACACCCCATTTTTTCACCACATCATAAACAATGGATTGGCCAAATTTTTAAGTGCTTGACTCTGATTGAAAGTAAGCAGCTTTCCATCTTCAACCTCTTCCCCTCCAACTCAACTTAGAGTGATGCTCTAGTCAACCTCAGGACTTCCTGATGCATCTCCCATCTCTGAAATGAGAAGTGAAGAAAAAATATCTTCAGAAGACTTCTGATATCAAGACAAGGGATAGAACAAAGGCCAAAGCAGCAATATTGCCATCCAGAGGAAAAACTACTGAACCTACACTGCAATATTCAGAAGGAAAGTCAAGACATGAGAGAACTAAGTGTAAAGCACAGCTATATTGGTGGCTTCTATTTAAATAATCAAGGTCAATAAGTAGGTCTCTGGGATGATGAAGCCTATACCCTGTTACTTGCACCAGAATTGGGACATAACCAGGAACAAATAGTTCAAGAAGTTAGAGTCATTGACACTGAGAGCCAACTACAGGGAACACCAAACATCCGGGGCTATTAGTTCATGTGCTTCTGTACCTAAATTTGGAAAGACTGTAAGACTTTCTGAATCTTCAGGTAACTTGCATACTATTCTAATCATAAGCAATCATGCTCCCTCTTAAGCTAAACCATACAACTTCAGAATCAGGTGTTACTTCTTATTGGTACCACTGTCCACTAAGCAAAGACAGAAATACAGAAGTAATCCTGACCCCTGCCTTTCCCTCATATATTCCCCCTCCCCACTTTTCCCTCTTTCCCATATATTACTAGGTTTAATCAGTTCTGCTGCCTAGAGATCTGTTAAAGTCCTTCATTTTAATCATATTCCTTTGCCCTGATTCAGATCCTTATCATCACTAGCCTAGGCTGCCCTCTATCTATTTCTGACCCTCCCATCTGAACTGTTGCCCTTCATATTCATCCTCAACACTACTATCAGTATTATTTCTAAATTGCAAATTTGACCATCAACTGTCTAAAGACTTCAACATCTTTCCATTGCACTAATGATAAAGTCCAACTTCTAAACATGTCATAAAGGTCTCCATTTTTTGACCTTGCTCTGCCAATTTAACTAATGTCTTTTTTTAGTAATTAAAATCTACTATCCTTTTTGTTTTATGAGTGTTAGCAGTTGCTGTTCTCACTTTTGAAAATATTTCCCCCTTTCATTCACTTAGAAAACTCCTGTTCATCCTTTAAACCCCAAATGCAGTGAAACCGATTTTCTCTCTCACTCAAATCACTTTCTCCTCAAAACTGTAATTTTACCTCTGTGTAGCTCAATTGTTTGTTATACTCTAATGACAACAGATTCTTAAATATACGCATCTTTGTATCTTAATATCCGATAATATGACTGACATTTAACAAACGCTAAACATACTTGACACTTGAATTGATTGAATTGAATTAAACTGAATCAATCACTCTCAAGAACACTAACGATTGTGAGGGTTTCCTGCTTCAAGAGTACAAATCACGCTGAATTTTCATAATACTGCTAGTTTTGATTGAGGCACAGCAAACAAGTTTACAACAGAGTTCCCCTGTGAAAAGAATAACTTCAGTAAAAGATAACAAATACACTCAGAAGTCCATAAAGGAGGCAGGGTAGTCTAGGGGATTCTGTTCTCATCCAAAGTCTTGCTGAGATTTGATTCAGAGGGGAAAGATTGATTTTTCTAGCTTAAGTTAAACAAGGCATGGAACAAATGTCAAAAGCAGGACATAGACTTAGATTCTTCACTGTCACACCAGTAAAGTTACCATCCTTCCATCTCCTTGAGAACAAAGAAGAAAGACTGCTGTGGACCGTGAACAAAACAACAACTGTGAATTTACACAGCTCCTTCAACTTCTAAGCTGTGTACTGAGAGTGAATTAGAGGTCTCCTCCAGATAGCATTGCAAATGAGCGTTATTTTATTTTCACCAAGCCTTTCAGGTGATACATGCGACAAAATCAGCAAAGTCAGTACTCACTGTGGCAGACAAAGTAACTATTATGTATCTGTCCTAAAAGTTCCTGTGATGTTCTGGCTAGTTTTGCTTAAGTACTATTTATAATATTTATGAGAAAGGAGGACAAAAATGAACCTGATGCTTTTGTGGAGAAGGAATTCCCTGGCTGAGCAGAAAAGCCTGCCAAAGTTTTGGTGTTTCTTGTTTGTTTGAAACAAGACTAAAGGACCATATAATGCAAGATGAAGCCATTAACAGTTAAAAGGGAGAGGACACACTAAAGAGACTCAGCCAGGGCTCTGGTAAATTATCAAAAATTGTGGGCTTTCTTAGTGAGAGTCTAGGATTTGAGAAATTCATGAGAAAAGGCGGAGGTCCCTGGGCACCTGAAAATGAGAATTGCTGCATTGAACTAGGCTGACTTTGGCATGGCATTTTGAAGAAGGCAGTCATATGGAATGTAACGAATAAACAGAGCATATCAGAGCCTGAAAACGCCTCCTGAAAACCTGAGAATAGGCTCCTGTGGGTGAAACGAGGTGAAGCACGGTGCTTGGTACACTATAAACCCTCAGTAACATTGGCTGGTTTTGAATGAAATGAAACCTAACCTGAATCCAGTCCCTACTCGGTAACAGCGGGGAAGATAATGGGTGCCTAGGCAACGTCTAGCAAGTTCTGGGCTAGAGGCGGCTCCCAACTGTTGCGTCACCAGGGGCCACATAACTGAGTTGGGAAGGGAGAAGGGAGGAATCTGTGCGGAGGGTCATCCGACTGAGTCGGAACCGGACACTCTGGCAGGAAGTAGAAAGCGAAGAAAACGAAACGACCATTGGTGAATTTCAACACCACGTCGTGAATTTCAGATAATTTTCCACTTGTTTATTAAGGTGGAAAACTCGGATTCCAACGATGAAGGAGATGGAGTTTCGGCCCAACACATAAGTCAAACGGACCGATTGGTTCGGGAAGAAGATTTCTCCAGGTTCGTAAATAATCTGAGTGAAGAAGATTACGAACTTATGAGAGACAACAATCTTCTAGGCATTCCAGGTGAAAGTATGGAAGAAGAGTTGCTGAGAAGACTTCAGCTAATTAAAGAAAACGCACCACAAGACTCAGATGAAAATACAGGTATATTTTGCTTTTGGAGGGAATAGGATGGGATGAATAAGGAACTTCATAATAGGAAATAGTAACTTCATAATAGGAAATAGTAAATTATACAGAAGTGACTTACATTAATTTGGTAAGTAACTTCTCATAAAAAGAACTGGCATTTACTTGATTTTTGGTGAGCATGTCAAGGTCTGTTTGTTTGTTTTCCTGATTCACATCTGGGTTGTTTTAATTGGGAAACAGTGCAAAGTAGCCTATTTGTATTTTTCTTGGTTTTCTACCTCAACTGAAAGTCCCTCCTACTTCCTGAATTATTTTTTCTACATAGACATGTAAAAAAAGCAAACAGAAATATTCTCCACTGGGGACAATTGTGCTCTCTTCAACACCTGGGGACATTTGACAATGGCTAGAGATATTTTTGGTTGTCACAGGGGAGGCGTGGGTGTTACTAGCATCTAGTGGGCAGAGGCCAGGGATGCTGCCAAATATCCCACAATGCACAGGATAGCTCCCCAAAACAAAGAATTGTCCAGCACCAAAATGTCAATAGTGCTAAGGCTGAGAAACCCTGCTCGGAACTCAGGTCTGGTGCCTTCCCTTCCAGTGTGAAGTAGAGGATTTTTCTGTCTAATGAAGAAGATACTATAATACTTTGGCTCTTGAATATGGTCTTATATGTACCATGCTAGGTTCAGTCTATTCATTTGATCTGACCTTCAATTTAATGTCAATTAAAAATCTTGGTAACATTAAGTAGTATTCAAAATGCAAACACTTTTAAACCTATAAAACTTGTTTATGTTTGGGCAATAACCTTATATTTTAAAACAGCTTATCTATTATCAAAAGCACATAAGTGAAGAGCCTACAAGTAGTCATGTTGGAGACTATTGAAAATTAGACAATAATGTAAATTGAACTAAACTACTAGCATTGTACCTTAACTGGTGTTTACCTTGTTTAATTGCATTAGTGTTTTGACAGTGGACAGAAAAAAAAGTCTCTTGACATTCCTCTGACAGTGGTACACAGGGCTGTGTATATGATGAAATACTGAAAAATAGACTTCCTCCGGATTCCCTTTTTAAAAAATTCTCTAAGTTTATCTAGGATTAGCTCACTCTTTTTGGATGGAATCGAAACTTTTCTACCTTTACTTATAAATCTACACAGTGCAGTTTATAAAATATTAACTCTATAAATGTGAAATCAGTTTAAAACATCTGAGTATTTAAGTTCTCATTTTTTGTTTTTGAAACAAAGTTTCAGAGTGCTATTTTATGATGGTTCTAATTTTGGTAGTTCTTTTATGCACCCTCCCCATTTTTTTTGTTAACAGACAGAGGAGACTCTTCAGATGACGTGTCTAGTGGTGACTCTCTAATAGACTGGCTTAACTGTTCTGGACAAACTGAAAATATGACAAGTGGACAAAGAGAAAACCAATCTTGGAGAGAAGAGAGCCAAATTAATCCTAAAAGTGATCAGTTCATATTCAGTTTAGAAATAAATGCTAACTTTGATAATGGGAGTCCAAATCCAGAGAATGAATATGTAGCATCTGCAAGACTTCCCAGAAGAGAAAATATGGAAGACAGCCAAAGGCAAGTGGAAAGTCCACAATCTGAATCAATATTTACAAGACCATCTATGCCTGAACAAGATACAACTGAAATATTAATGGAATTCCCACCCACCACAAGTCAGAGACGAGCAAGAAGTAGGAGTCCAGAGTATCGGAGAACCAGAGCAAGAATTGAAAGTTGGTCGCCTCCACGTTCACTTAGGGAAATTGTACAAAGACTTAATCATAGTACACCCTCTCAGAATTTTGAGCAGCCTCTGCTAAGAGAGAATGCGAGATTTTCTAGAACTGAGCACCAAGAAATATTGACACAGCAAATGACTGGATTTGAGTTGCAAAATAGCGGTCTTATTGAAACTTCTAGAACAAGGAATGCCGTTCATGGAGAAAATTCTCCAGATACAACCAGCAGTGGTGAATCTTGGGGAATGAGGGAAATATATCCAACCATACCCTTCAATCTTGAAGTAGGACAAGTTCATTCTGGAGCATATTCTCAGAGAGACAGCAGAGCTTGTAGAACTCAGTTAACATCTGAGACACCAAACAACACTGTCACTTCTGAAAGTGAACGAGGACTGAGGCATATGTATTCACATTCTGAGCAGGCAGGTGTGAGAGCTTATGTCAATACCATTAGAAATCCCGTTTGCAGAATGTTAAATACTAGCTTAAATGATACAACATCTGTTCCAACTCAGAGCACGTTAAGGCAGACAATGACAGAATTTAGTAACTCAAATAACCTTATGGACAGTGACAGTAATTTAGAGCATAGTGTCTCACCTCCAAGTGAAAACATGGAATGGCTAGAGTCACCTAATGGTTGTAGTAGTGGTATATTTGGTTCTGATTCAAATGCTAGCTATGATACCCATTCAAGTTCCACACTGAGTTGGCATTCAAGCCCCAATTGTACGTCTAGTTCCAGTTCTAGTCCTATTTCTGGTTCCAGCTCAAGTGATGAAAATTCAGGAATTAGATCACTGATGTTTGAAGGCATTGAAGAAACAAAATTATCATCAGAGACCAGCCAAGGGGGTATACAAATTAGCCTAATAATATCTGATGAAAGTGACTCTGGGTCCTCCCATAATCTGCAAACTACAGGACTCACCAAAGCACAGATTGACAGCTTGGCTGTAAGATCTTTTGGTGAAAATGATGCACTAAAAGCCTGTAGCATTTGCCTTACAGAGTACACAGAAAACAGCAAGCTTCGCATACTACCTTGCTCCCATGAATATCACATTCACTGCATTGATCGCTGGCTGTCTGAGAACTCTACGTGTCCGATTTGTCGTAGGCAAGTAGTGGATTCCAATGAGAGTGAAAATCCTGATCGATGAATTCTCAGCTATATAAAGTGTTATAGGGCTTCCCTGGTGGCACAGGGCTTGAGAGTCGGCCTGCCAACGCAGGGGACTGACAATAAAAATTAATTTCACACCATAGCAGTTCACTGAATTTCAATAAAAACTTAGCATGTGCACTGGGTTGGAATGTTCCTGATTCCATGGGAGAAATGTCTTAATATGATATAATGAATCTAGATAGATCCTAGTAGTATTATCTCATCATGTAAATCCCAGACATCTCTTAGCCCTGTTCAATCCTGGTTGTGCATGCAAAGAAACAGAAACCCAACCAAATATCAATAATTAAGAAGCCATTTAAGACTACATTAGAGTCATTCACATAAAGAAGTCATGTTACATTCCTAGAATGCCATAAAAAGCTTTGAAACCCTTCTCTTCCTATCTCTCTCCACAGCAGTTTATCCCACCTCCCTAACACTACCTTAACGTTTCTCCTATTCCCCACTACCAATGTATCAGTCAGTTCTAGCTAAAAACTGATGGCACACTTTAAAAGAGTGATGGAATACCATTTAATGAAGAGACTAAAGTGTGTAAAGAATGAAGGGAAACCAAGAGATGATGAAGTAGCTTGAGGCTAGCAGCTGTGAGAAGCCAGTATTATAACCACTAGGTTTGAAGGGGCATAGAGAGATAGCAGTTCCTGCAACCCAGAATGTCTTAGAGTTATAGGAGAAGCCCACCCAACAAGAGATGTAACCTTAGAAAATGGCATCCACTGCCAACCTAAAGTTTGGAAGGGGGCAGATCATGGAAATAAATACCCTTGCCTTCTTTCCTCCTGACTTCTAATCACTTATCAGTAGTTCATATTAACCAAACCCAACCTGAAGACACAGAGAGACTGGTCCATGAAGCTGATAAAGATCAGCCTCCTGGAATCACGAAGCAGGGTTAAGAAGGATAGCGAGTAGATCCGGTAAGCAAATCAGAGACCATCTACCACAACCAGCATTCCCAACTCTCTTCAAACCCAGCCTGTGTATGCTTTCTTGCCTCTTCCGCTTCCGCTTGTTCTCTATTCCACTCTATGACTCAGCTCTTTAACAACCCTCTCTATTTTCCTTTCATTTACTCAGATCTTGTATTTTTAAAAGTGATAAGATGACAAAGCCTTAGAACTTAATTACCTTTCTCTTAAACATGTCACACTTTGATTTGCTGTGATTGTAAACAACTAAGGATAAAGGGCAGTTATAGGTATGTCTTTAATTTTTGCTTCTTCAATATATTCAAGCTTCAATTTCTTTCTATATATGTTTAGTTCATATAATTAATTTTTAAAACAGATTCTAATTTCTTATAAAGGGTTTTATGGTTTATATATGACTCAATCATATGATTAAGAGTGAATTCATGTGAATGACCCAAAGTAGCCAATTGCTGCTTGGAGCCTCACAAGCTGCAATATGAAAGCCTTAAAGGTAAAACTTGGCTTCAGGAAACATGTCTACATAGTTCAATTCTAACTGTCCCCAGTAAAACCATCACCCAAAACCCCGAGTATTTGAAATCAAAATTTAGGTCATGCTTCCTTCCAACCTAAACATAGTGAAGGATTTTTCTCCTAATTCAGCCTGAAGGCTATTTTTGGGGGGTTGTATTGGCCAGTCCAGAAAATTTTGCTTAAATTTTTCAATCCTGGTATAGGTGAGAGTACATTGTATTATAACCTAAAGCAATAATCAGAAATTTTGTGCAATGTGCAGCCTATACAAATGTAGGCAGTGTTAAGTATACACCTTCTCTAAAAAGTTAAAGTCAGAAACATCACTGACCTTTCTTTTCTATGTGAATTGCTGGCAGCCACAGTATTTGCACATAACTACAAAATATAAATGGGGAGTGGTGGTGAAGTTTTTGAAAACATCTTTGAGGTAGCATATTTTTCACACAGAAGATATCTGCATGGCCAGAAATGAAGGCTTGGCTCAAACCTCTGAAATTTACATTAACTTCTTAAAGTTGTTTGAATAGTCTGATTTGTAGGAAGTATTTTTGATATCAGATATACTTCACTTAAAGTGAGTAGAATAATTATAACAGTACTTGGCTTTCATACTATCCTAACAGATTAAAACCTTCCAAAGGATGATAATTGCTTAATTAATGCTTCAGTACATTCACATGCACCTTCTGTGGTCGACAGAATTCTAAGATGATGCCCAATGATCTTTGTAGGAGCCCCTCCCCTTGAGTATGAGACCTGTGAATGTGATGGAATATCATTCCCAATATTAGATTATGATATATAGCACAGTTGATTGGGAGATTATCCAGAATGAGCCTGACCTAATCAGGTGAGCACTTAAAAGGCACACAGAGGACTTCTAATCCAGATAAGATGGTTTATCCTTCCCTCTCCCTGCTCCCCCTTTATACACACAACTATATATCCTGGAAATAATATGAGACAACCAAAGGAGATCTCTGAAAGGTCTAGAGAAGGTGAATTGCCTAGGGACCCTCAGAATGGATGAACAGCCTCATGGCAGGGCACCTTATGCCCCTCTACCAACAAAAAAATGTGATCCAGGCCCAGCATTTCCTAACTCCCAACTTAGTAACAGGAAGTGGCTCAAAGAGGCTCTTCCTCCATCACATCAAATGGGAATCCCCCAAACACCAGGCGAGCCTTGCAGAACCTGCAACGATGAACAATTGGAAGCCCTGATGACACTAAGTGACCAGGGAAAGTGCTTTCCTTCCCCACTGGGCCTGAGATCCCCCTTCACCACCCAGACACATCAGTGGCTAAGGGTCCCAGCAAAAGTGCTCCTACCACAAAAACCTCCCACCTGGACAATGCTCTCCTCAGATGGGCCTGAGACTCCTCTCCCCTCCCCAGAAACATCAGGCAACTTGCTGGTACCAGCAACGGAGATCCCTCCACAGAAAGCTCTCAACCTGGTAAGCACCCTCCACTCCTTACAGTCCAGGGAGACCCTGTCACAAGTGCCTGGCCCAGGAAGGACTCTTCATCACGTGTTCCAGAGATTCCCTTCCCTCACCAGAAGCACCAAGTGCCGTATCCTGGGGAAGATACTTCAGACCCCATAAGCAGCATGAGAAGGGACCAGAGGTAACCCCACCTGCACAAGAGAAACAGACCATAAGAGTACCACAAAGGGTCAGAAAATTAGGTTATCATGGAACCACCGTCCATAAAAGTACAGGAAATGTGTGCCAAACCTATAAAGAGTGAATGCCTGCTAAAAATTAAAAAAAAACAAACACTTTAAATAGGGACCAAAGTATCCTAACATAATAGCCAAAATGTCCAAAAGACAATAAAATATCACTACTTATACCAAGAACCAGATACATGACAGCTTGAATAAGATGTGACAGATGATGCCAACAGAGATGAATTAGATGTTAGAATTATCTGACAAGGGTTTAAAAATGCTGATTTCAGACCTTTAAGACCTTGAACACAGAACCTAGTCACTCCATGCCAGTATCCCCACCTATAGAACTGTGAGCTAATAAAGGGATGCTGTTTTAAGCCATTACATTTGTACTAATTTCTTATGCAGCAACAGACAACTAATACAACTTCTCATCTAGGATCCATCCTGTACCTAGAAAATGATTATAATGAGTCCTAGACAAGTAAATGGCTTAATGTCTTGGTTCTAGGCCCACTATAACATTATATTCTACCATTTTTCCCAAAAATGGAATCCCTAATTCCTGCTACTGAAGCTGCTAGAAGACAGTATCCTTCCTGTTTGAACAACCACCAATATCTTATTGCTCTAACTTTACTTCACATCACCCTATCTCATTCTACCGGTGTATGCTGCTTATATCATAAACCCAATTTAACACTCTGACTTTGAAACTATAGAGCCACTTATTTTGCTCTCAAAGCGATTGCTGAGTATTATATTGCTCTTCCAAATCATATTCCTCTCTGTCTGCCCTGACAAATCAGAAATGGAGAAGATTTGTACCTGAATCTTCTGAGCTCAACCTGATACTTTTTTTACATTACAGTATATCAGTTTAAATACACAGCATCACTGTGGTTGTGAGCATAAATATTTCCATCTTAAGAATTTTCTCTGTATTTTCTTGGTAGTTTTTAAAACATTTGTTTATTTTGGCCTAATTCCAAAAAAAACCCTTATCTGAATAACAAATTCTTTTTGAAAGTAGTTATAGCCTGTGGATAAGTTTTTGATAGCAATATAAAGTCTATCTTTTTTGGCTAACCATGAAAATAAGTTGTGCTCTCAATATTCCATGAAGAATTAAGAATAAAGATTCTTTTGTTAATGCAAACAAGCCTGAGCATCGAACAACATGAACATCAAAACACTGCATGTACTGGAAAGTTCACAAAGAAATGTGACGTTTCTGTTAAGTAATATTACTTGTTATCCATATGCAATACTTTGGGATCTTCAGTATCTTCTTTATTATGATTAACCAAACATTTCATGTCTTTTCATTATTTGAGAGGTGAATGTATACTCCCTTCAATGAGAAGTTTCCTGGTATGAGAATTTCGAATGGAAATCTGAACTGCATTTCTTTTCTGTGACTTCTTTTAAGATTTGAAAATTCGTTACCATCTTAACTCAGGCTTTTTCACTATGAAATAAGAGGCTCTCCTTTGTGTGATATTCAAAACTCTCCATTTTTAAGCATCAAGCCAGCATCTTTAACATCACTGCAAAAATGTGGGGATTTGGAAAAGCATGTTGGGGAAAATCCTTTTTCTCTCATCCACCATTCGTAGAGGACAGACACTAATTATAAGGTAACTCTGGGCTCTGGGTTCTGCATTCTCACATCACTAGTCACAACACAGTTATCTACCACCCCTGGCCTTGTCATCTTCTATTCTGGAAGTGTATTTTTTTTTCTTTAGTAGCACTTGTGACTATCTAAAATATTTTTTATTTATCTTGTGCTTGTTTTCTTCCCCATTCCTATCCCAAAATAGAAGCTCCAAAAGATCTTTCTTTTTTTTTTAAATTACTACTACATTTCTAAAAACTAGAACAGTTATTGGCATACACACACACACACACACACACACACACACACACACACACACACTGCTTCAGAATTTTTGGCCACTGTGAGCATCCCAAACTTATTTTTCACCCTTTATTCTCCAAAGAAAACCTATTTTAATACTGTTACCTACCATCCTGGATTTGACGTATTTCAACCTAGATCTCTCTCACTTACTTTACATATTTGTATAGGGTTTCTTGCCTATTAAGTTATAATATCTGCCAACCCTTTTCTAAATCACTATTTCAGGCATTCAACGCTGACCAAGAATGTGCCATGCCCGATGCTGGGTGCTAGGGTTATAGTTACGAAGTACAGCACATATCATGAAGAAATGTATTACATTTTAAAGAAGGCAGATGAATAAACATACAGTAACACTCTATTTCAGGGATGCCCTGACACAGATTCAGATACAGGATAAAATGGAATGATCTAGGAGGAGAAATCTACACTAATAATTCAAACCTCCTTAAAGTTGGGTTATATCTGAGTTGTATCTTACAGGACTAGTAGCAATTAGCCAATGAAATGAAGTCATTAATTTCATTCTAAGCAAAATAAACACTGCATGCAACAGTAAAGATGCATTGAAAATTTAGGACTCAGTAAACAGTAAGTATGAATCATCATGCTCTGGGGTAGAAGAGGAAGAGATGTAAGTACATTAGCAAGAAATGAAGAGATGAGGCCAAAGAGGTAACAAGTGGTATTGTGTATCAGGCTGAAGAGTTGTACTAGATCTTCTAAGCAATGCACAGTCAACACGATTTTTCTAATAGGAATAAAATTTTTCAATTTTTAGAATGGTCATACTAGCAGGGATATGAACAGATTGTCAAAATTTAGATTGTCCCACTTACGGAGTTATGGCATTAACTGGAAGAGAAAAGTATAAAGTCCTGATATAATGGTGAGACAGTTGAGATATGGATGCATATAGATTCAAGTAGTATTAAAGAAGCACAATAAAATTTGGTGGCAGCTTGGATAATTTAAAGATGACCTTAAGTTTCTGGTTTAGGTGACTGAGTAGATGGTGAGAAGTTCCACTGATATAAGAAATGTAATATAACTTGTTTGTCATAGTAGAGGAATAGATGACAATTCAGCTGGAATCTCTGAGATTTGAGATGTCAGAGTGATATTTTAGTGGCAATGTGCATCTAGCTATCACGGAATATCAAGTATGCTTCTAAAATTAGGATAAAGATGCCAGACTGAAGTCAAAGAAGTATGAGGTATTGCCTGTGAAAGTATGTTCCATGGTAGTAGTGGAGGGAGATGGATGGAATCATTTGGAACAGGAGCAATTATAAAGTAGACAGACATAAAGAAGCTAGCAAAGATAATCAAGACAGAAAAATGAGAGGTGTAAAGATAATCATAAACACAGAGCTCATGGTCTTCATTCGTAAATATGAAGAGAAAACAAAATATCTCTAGATGTTAAGAAGAATGTAAACTACTAGGAAAGCAAGGGTTTTGTAATTTTCACTACAATAGTCATAGCACCCAAAAAATACTGCCTTGCCCAAAGTCGATGTTCCATAAATATTTGTTGAGATATTTGAGATAGGCATGACATAAGAGAGAATAAGATAAATATTAAAAATAGCAAAATAAATCCTGGGAGAAATAAGAATAATTCATGGACTAGGAAAGAACCTTAAAGGCTTAGTTTTACCATGAACAGATGGAGACCTGCCACTATTCTAAACACATACAAATGTTGAAAGAATAAGTCTTTGGCAGGAACTGTAACAAACACACTGGCCATTATAGATCACCTGGAAACAGTCTTTACATATCTTTTTTAAAAGGCTCCTTTTTAAAAGAAAGAATTGGTAAGAGGGTGGTTAAATGCCTTCCTGTCAGGCTTTTTGTTTGGAGAAAAAGGTGTAGGTGAAGTAACTCTGCCCCACATAGACTTTCAGTCTACGTCTCCCTCTTGCCATCCTGAGTTACACAGGAGTTCTGCTGAGCACATATATATCTCAGAAGCTGAAGTCCCCTCCTTGCATATTATAGTAGTGGACTTCCCTTTCTTTCAGATTTCACCGTTATTATGATAGGTTTTTGAGAGGCAAAGGTAATGGCTATGTATGCTTGCAGTCACAAACATCTTGAAGCAGAGCCAATTTTCTTTTGTATTTTGAAATCCAATATAAAGGAATTAAAAAATTCAGCAAGAGGGAAAGGGTTTCAGAGTATTTGGACTAGAAAGAGTATATACCCATAACTTCATTTTTGCAAGAAAATTAGCTTCTTGAAATCTTATGCAATTGCTGCCATGGTCATTGTATTAATTTTAAGTTGTAATTTTAGAGAACACTTACAAATTAGTTTAAAGGCTAGAAAGGAATTTATTGACTCACAATACAACAAAGTTTGAAAGTGCTGATACTTTCAGACACAGGTAAGTGTGGGGTCCCAAAGGATATAAATAGAAAATGTTTCTCTGACTTGGATATTCTTCCCTCTGCAGTTTGTTTTGTTTGTTTTGTTTTGTTTTGTTTTGTATTATTTTGGGGAAAACTTTCTCCAAGGGGTGGCAAGAAAAATGACCAAACACAACTCTATTTTTGTATATTACCAATTTACTGAACCCAGGCAAAGAGACAGCCTTTGTACAAAAGACTGACTCAGCTTGGGATTTCTGTTAAAACCTCAAGATCAGGGAATTCTAACTGGCCAGGTCTTGGTCACATGCCCAGCACGAGAATATGGAGGTGGGATCTCCAAGCCAAACCAGATGGAAATGTGGACAAATTCACCAAAAGTAGCAATGAAAGTCTTCTAAGGGTTCTCTTTTGTTTTTTACACTCTTCTGGAATCAATTCTGGTGGTATATATTTTACTAGGAAATAATCAATTTCATCCAGTTTTTAGATTTTTACAGCATATTTATGTTCCATGCATCATCCTAAATTTAATATATTTCCCTTTGTGTTATTTTTCTTTCTGTTCCTATACTTTATACCTTTGCTTTCTCCCTTTTTCCTTGATCAGAATATCAAATGACATTCGATAAACTCTATATTAAGGTTTGGTTGGACAAGTAGAACCACTAGAAGGACTTTATTATAGAGATTAAACCTTACATGATAGTGGGGCTTTGTTAAGCAGTCTATGTAAATCCACTGCCCCTGCCTCTTGGTGCCAGTCCTGAAGTCAGTAGGGCTGGCAGTCAGGAATGAGAGATGATCTGAAGTTAGGAGATCAAGGATAAGCTGGAACCTTCAAAGATAAGCTATAATCCAACTAGAAAAAATGAACGGAACACCATATTAAAAGGATTATACATCATGGCCAAGTGGGATTTATGTGTAAAATGGTTCAACACACAAAAATCAATCAATGTGATACACCACATTAACAGAATGAAGGACAGAAAAACCACATGATCATCTCAATTGATGCAGAAAAAGGCAGAAAAAGTATGTTCATTGGAGTTCAAAACTCCATAGAAAGTTTAAATAACATATTTGATAAAACTGAATTTGAATTTTATAAGTTGAAAATAAGCCAGAAAAAAATGATGAGATTAAATGAAAATGTGAATGATAAAGGAATAAAGGATAAAACGGAGGACCCACATTCATCTAATAATATTTTTAGAAGGTGAGATTAGAGTGAATTTAACAAGTATTTGAAGAAATAGTACTTCTCAGAGATTAAGTTAGAAATAAATCCTCAGATAAAAGAAGTGCATGGAGTCACCAGTAAAAGAAATAAAAACAAATATATGACTATATCCTGTATCGTATACTTCACCTCAGCCTGATCCTTCCTTTGTTCCACATTAAAAGAATGTGCAACACTGGCAGACTACTTATATATACAATCTGACAGTGTCTCACTGTGTTCATGATTCCAACAAATCTATCCTCCACCTCTCTCCTTACTCCAGCAGGAGAGAATATTCCTAAAGCAACCCTTTCAGTTCTCCCACAGGCTAAACCCATGGATGAATTCTTTCTCCTTTCTTCACATTCCCTCCCCATAATTTTGAGATCCAGTTTACAGAACTTCCAGAGGTCAAATCCCAGCTTGATCATGCATTCTCATATTGAATCGCCAGCCTTCCCTGCTTCACTGCTTTTGCCCTGCAATCCGGTTCACTTGCATTGTACTCTCTAATTAAATAATAGCACATAAACTCTTGGCCTGAGGCTCTGCTTTCTGGGGAACCAAGGCTAAAAAACAGCTGGTAAACCACATCACATAATGGCAAAGAGGAAAGTCTACAAAGCAACTTGGAAGAAAGAAAGAATATCAAATAAAAAGAGCAAGTAGACTAGTAGCAATCTTCTCATCAGTAACAATAGATGCCAGAAGATAACTGAAAGCACTATCCTTAAAGTACTAATGGAAAAATCACTCTTAACCTAGAATAGAACATTTAACTAACCATATTAAAAAATGAAAGAGATGACATTTTCGGACAAAGACAGAAATTTCTACCTATAGATCTTCAATACTAAAACTTCCAAGGAATAGGTTTCTTACTGAAGGGAATTAAACTCACTGTGAAGAAGTGGGATTAAGGAACAAACTGAGCAAAGAAAGTGATATACAGGTAGATAAATCCAAGAAGTTTAACTGTTAAACACTGTGTAATTGTGTGACTAATTTGGGGGCCAAGTCAAAAATAAAGTGCAGGGGCTTCCCTGGTGGCGCAGTGGTTGAGAGTATGCCTGCCGATGCAGGGGACACGGGTTCGTGCCCCGGTGTGGGAAAATCCCACATGCCACGGAGCAGCTGGGCCCATGAGCCAAAATTACTGAGCCTGCGCGTCTGGAGCCTGTGCTCCGCAACAAGAGAGGCCACGATAGTGAGAGGCCCACACACCGCGATGAAGAGTGGCCCCCGCTCTACAACTGGAGAAAGCCCTCGCACAGAAACGAAGACCCAACAGAGCCAAAAAATAAATAAATAAATAAAGCAAAACTGTCAACAAGTAAAAATAAACACTAAAAAATAAAAAATAAAAAAAAATAAAATAAAATAAAGTACAATTCAATGGAATATTACTCAGCCATAAAATGAAACGAAATTGAGTTATTTGTAGTGAGGTGGATGGACCTAGAGTCTGTCATACAGAGTGAAGTAAGTCGAAAGAGAAAAACAAATACTGTATGCTAACACATGTATATGGAATCTAAGAAAAAATAAAGGTCATGAAGAACCTAGTGGTAAGACGGGAATAAAGACACAGACCTACTAGAGCATGGACTTGAGGATATGGGGAGGGGGAAGGGTAAGCTGTGACAAAGTGAGAGAGTGGCATGGACATATATACACTACCAAACGTAACATAGATAGCTAGTGGGAAGTAGCCACATAGCACAGGGAGATCAGCTAGGTGGTTTGTGACCACCTAGAGGGGTGGGATAGGGAGGGTGGGAGGGAGGGAGATGCAAGAGGGAAGAGATATGGGAACATATATATATGTATAACTGATTCACTTTGTTATAAAGCAGAAATTAACACACCATTGTAAAGCAATTATACTCCAATAGAGATATTAAAAAAAAAGAAATTAGAAACTAAAAATAATAATAATAATAAATAAGTACAATTAAAATAGAGACGATAATTACATGGAGATGATATAAAATACAATCAGAACCAATGCTTTGAAACTCATCAATTTTGTTTTCTGTAAGGGTTAGAGCTATTAAATATAAGACTGTGATCACTCAAGTAGGAATGTTCGACCTTTAATTACTAAAAATCTAGAATTAGAATAGATAAACTCCAAATCTGTTGAGGGGGAAAAACATAACATTGAATGAAAAATGCAAGTTACAAAAGGAAATATATTATTTATGCAAGTTCAAAATATAAAAGAGTAGAATAGGATTTCTAACTATAAACAAATCCTTGATTTACAAAAATATGGATGCTAGAGTATAGTCAAACTTTAGACAGTGTGTAACTAAGCAGCAAGGAAAATGCCATGGACTTTGAGAGCTCTCATGTGTATCACTAATATTTTATTCTAAAACAAGGTACCAATCAAATAGGGAAAAATCACATCTTGACTCTGAGTTTTGGATATACTAGTGATTCTGTGCTGTTTTATTAAGTTTGAATAGTTGCAAACAGTAAAAGTTAAAAAGAAACTGTAATGGATCAATGTCCTTTACTAAGTCCTGAGTCTTAGATCATGCTTTCTCCTCCTCCTTGGGCCAGTCCTTCTCTCTTCCTCCTTTTCCTTTTATCTCTAGTACATAACCTTGTATATGGAACATAGTAAGTACACATTAAACATGTGTTGACATGAATAATTCACATGAATGAGCTTTGCAAACTAAAGCCATTATCCTAAACATAAACTCCTCACAAAATAGCACAATTGTCTTCCAAGAAGTGAACCACTATAATAAACTCTGTTATGTGCTACAGAGTACCTCAACATTAGTAAATGTGAAAATATGTACCATAATTAGAAAGCTATCTTAAAGAGCATTAAAAACAAAAGAAACAATTAACCAGCATCAGTATATTAGGTAAAAATTGCTTTGTTAGATGTCTTTCCAGAAAAGTGCTAGACTACAGAAAATTGTAGACTGAGGAATTTTCTAAATATGATTCTGACGTGAATCCTGTAGACCTATTTTTGCAAATAAAAGTTTCTGTAGAGAAAGTGACATCATATAACACTGGTGGAACCAAAGCTTTTATGACTAAAGTACTTACTGGTGCACAATTATATATAACTTTGGTGGGAGATTATTAAATATCTAGCATGTGAAGGTAATCTATTAATCTAAGAGTATAATTTTAAGAGAGGTGAGAGTAGAAGGCCAATTTTTATGTTAGCATAAATGCTATCAGAATTGCACTTGCGTTACTATTATAAAGTAGGACACTCACTGGTACAGAAAAATAGGTTTCTCAAGTGTGGAAGGTGAAAGAAAGAATAATGGAAATTTTAGCTTTTTGAACATAAAAATGTGAAATATATGCTTTAGCAATGAAAATGAAACTACAAAATAATCGTTTTTATTAAAAATATTTTCTTTCCAGTTACTAGGTCTTGCTAGAATACTTTTAACCAGATCACTTAATTCCCATTTCAATCCATTCTATATACCCGATTTGGTTATGATTTCTAAAAGTAATATGTATTCCCCCCCAAACCGCAATATTGCACACAATATGAAAAGAGAATATTAAGCTTACCGTGAGATTGAGTAAAACCTATCATTATGCAGTGTCCTCATAATGAGATTGCATAGTATAAAAAGAACAAAACAGAATTGAAATAATGTATGAACATCCATATGTTAAGGTTAGTTCTACTTGGGTGACACATTATACAATAATTCCGTGAAATGAATTGGAGATAAATATCTCAAGACTTGAAAAAAAATCCAAATTCACAGACATTAATCTACTCTAGCATTAATTTTACTACTGTTCTTTAAAAATACTGTGAGCCTTTCTTGAAAATCTATTCTAAGTCAAACTCTCTTTCATAGTCAACTATGATTTTTGTACATTTATTCTATGGACTCAAGGAGAGAACTGAATGCTGATATCAAAATGTCCCTTGAGTCCACAGATAGATTCATTGACAATCATCTATATACAAACAAAAAAACATGAGCTGATACTCACTACACGCAACACTTTTGGTATTCGTACTTATAGTGTTTCCTTCAAATTGATGTTCCATAGATTTTTGGTATACAATTATTTATGGAAAAAAAGATGAGATATTAAAATCTATAGCATCGCATAAATACACATACAGTTGATAATGTCTATAAGCAGTTAAACCAAATTTTTAATTCATATTTTATTTTTTGCATTTTTGTGAGAAAAGTATCAAACTCAAAGAAAAGTTGAAAGACCAGTATAATGAATAAATATACCAACTATTAGTGTACCACAGTGCCAGTTTTCTCTCTCTCTCTCACTCTCCAAACACAGACACACACACACACACACACACACACACTCACACACACCTATGTCTCTTTTATCAAACAATCTGATATTAGCCTGAGGATATTTTACTTCACCTCTAAATACTTCATTATGCCTGTAATGAGGATACAAACCCATATCACCACTACCACACTTATGAAAATTAACATTAATTCAATTCTATCATCCATTATACAAAAGTGGAGGAAAATTTGGGACCCCAAAGTATGCCTCTTTGGCATAAGAATTATTTTAGACTGGTTATTTTTTTTAAAAAAAAGAGCAGACTCAGGAGAAACTCAGAAAACCAAGTAGAAGTTACCCTTTTGTAAAGGACATTTACAAGGGGAAATCTCCATTTGTAAGGGTGTCTCCCCCTCTATATCAGAAAAGGAAGGATGACTCTAAATCTCTAGAAACTCTTATCAGTAGTGAGGAAAATGACTTAAATCTGCATAACAAACATATCTTTATTTACTGTGCTTTGCCCGGTATCCTCCCATAACTGCCCCCCCACACTAAACATCTTCTTTGTCTTTAGCTGGAGATGGTATCTCAGGTGGTGGCTTGGGCCATTTTGGGGAGATACTCAGTTTTCCTGGGTACCTCCCATGTATATAGGAGGTATACCTGCTATTAAATTCTGTTTGGGGACTTCTCTGGTGGCACAGTGGTTAAGAATCCACCTGCCAATGCAGGGCACATGGGTTCGAGCCCTGGTCCGGGAAGATGCCACATGCTGCGGGGCAACAAAGCCCGTGCACCACAACTACTGAACCTGCGCTCTAGAGCCTGTGAGCCACAACTACTGAAGACCGCATGCCTAGAGCCCGTGCTCTGCCACAAGAGAAGCCACCGCAATGAGAACCCGCACACTGCAACGAAGAGTATCCCCAACTCACCACAACTAGAGAAAGCCCGCATGCAGCAACAAAGACCCAATGTGGCCAAAAATAAATAAAATAAAATAAATAAATTTATTTTAAAAATTCTCTTTTTATTCCTGTTACTCTGTATTTTATTATAGGAGGATTAAAGGGTAACACATTTTTCTACCCCAAAAGATGTCTCTTTGGCATGAGGATTATTTTGAGCGAAAGATAATCAAAATACATCAGATTCAGGAAAAGCCCTTTAGCTCCCCCTCAACAGCTTAAATTTACATTGGAAAAGGAGCCTGTACCAGGAAAAAAGCTATTACCAGAGAGAACTTTTTACCTAAGAGACTTACTTGCGTAACAGGGCAAACTTTGTTTTCTAAACATCTCTTCCTTCCTGTGAATGGCCTTCTTTCCCTTTGTACCCCCAGACCCCTACCCCTTTCCTTAGCTCAGAATGTTATATAAGCTTCAATTCCCTGGCTGCCTTTTGGGGCTCTTATTTTTATGGGACTCCCATACATATAAAATTAAATTTGTTTTTCTCCTGTTAATGTCTTAGGTCAAATTGATTATTAGACCATCCAAGGAACCTAGAAGGTTAGTAGGAAAATGTTTCCACTCGAGTTGGCAACCATGAAGGGACCTTCACTGGCTGGACACTGCTCACTCTGGCTGCTGCAGCTGAGAGAACCTGGGACCTCTGACAAAAGCCAAAAGAAGAAATCTCATGTCAGTCTCCCAGATCTCTGCCTGCAGGGTCTGATGGAAGTGAAGGTGGTGAGAGTCCTTTGCTTTTTCTAAATTTAGATTAGCAGGAGAAAATATTTGGGTGAATTTGTTCCTTAGGAACACCTACTCTGGTAAAAATTTGATATGAGTACTCTTGTTTTCTATTGATTCTTTTCCTACTGTTTCTTTTCTTTGTTTATGTCTTTTGTGTCATTTGCCATAAGGATGAAAACCACAGTGTATAACAGAGGCAAAAGTCCTATAAGCTTGTCATTTGAGCCTGCCTCACAGACTGGTGAGTTCCCAGTTCTCACCAGACAGGCACTGTGAGTTAATGTGCACATGAGGTAAAGGCTATGACTAATGGAATTTCAGAAGCAAGCCACAAAATTGGTGGGCACAGTCGAGCACTTAAAAGCTGTTAGAGCACTTGCAACCTAACTCCAAGACCCCCAGGTTAGGATAAGTTGGTCATGAATGGGTTAAATTGACTAGGTCACCACCAACCTCAAGAAAATTTCCATGTCATGAGGTACATGGTAAAATACCACAATCCCCAATCCAGTGGCACATGCCTCTTAGCTATCAGTTTGGCTCCAAGAGACCCAAGGCTTAGCTGAAGCCATTCATGTGTACATGAAAAAAAAAAAAAAGAGGTGCAGGAAATTTTCCTTTTGTGTTGTTCTATGCTTAAGAGCTTAGCTTTATGACCAGTGAGAATATCACGTCTAGTCTCCACCACCTGGAAAGTACATATACTTATGTGCATTTCCAGTTGAAAAGACTGGGATTCCAAGTGCGGTAGCCAGTTGATCAGAATCACTGGTAACAATCTGGGCTTGCAACTGGCATCTCTTTGTCTGACTATGCCAGCTCTCAGGGGAGTCTGTCACAAGGGGCCTTTGTCATCTCAACCTTCATTGTCTCATTCTAGATATTGTTAGGGCTGCATGTTTGCAGTCTCCTTTGGGACATTTCTTGCATCCATGGTTAAGCCATAAAAAGTCTTATTGGTTTGATTTGATATTGAGATTAATATAAGATCCTACCTGTCAATTGCCAGACAATGGGGGCTTCGAATTGGCTATATTTAAGTGTAATGGCTATTGTTAGGGACTCCCTTAATAAGACGAGAGAACAGACATTAGACTCAGAACAAAAATAACATCTACACCTGACATAAATTCCCCTTTTTCATCCTCTTATACATTATTTACCCCCAACTCCCTGTCCCTGACCCTCCAGATCTTTTGGCTCTCTGGGCCTCTGGTCTAAACCCTACCTCTCAAAATCCAACTCCATCACCTCAGTGAACTCCCTTAGGTCCCCAGATTCCTCCAACTTCCCCCCAAATCCATTAAACATCAAGTTGCCTGTTTTGACTTCCCTTTCTTTACAAGATTTACAGAGAGCACTCTGGCCTAACCTCTAGGCCTGGGGTATACAGATTAGGCATTAAAATACTAAAAGCAAGGAATTGAATTCAGAACAAGTACCAGAGACAGATGGTAGGGATCATTTTTCCATCCCTTATGACCCTTGCCACTTTCCAGGGCTCTGTAAACAGGCTCTGCCAGCTTTAGGCCTTCCTATGCAATGCCTCTGTGGTTGTTTCCAGGACCCACACCACAAAAAATTCATGTACCCTAGACAGCAGCAGATCTTCTAAGTTATAAAGCCTTTTACCTCAACTTTCAGAACATCTTACCAAATTTAGAGAGGAATGGAAAGCTTAGTGGCCATTCACAACCACACTCACAGCAACCTAGATCGACTGTTAAGGGATGTTCTTCCCACCCTTGATTATACTACAGCTATCAGACAAGCCAGGCAGTCCCCTGAGGAACACCTCCCCACTGCAGAGGAAACAGATGGCCAGAAGTTCTCCCAGGCCCTCCTACAAATGATCGGGAAATGGATCACCTGGAGGCCAATGTTTAGGGGCTAGTAGAAGCAATAGTACAGATTTCTCCCTAAGGTGAATTGGTCTGAGGTTGAATTTTGACTCAGAAAGGTCTTTCTTAAATGCTTTAGACAGGCTTTTTGAAGGCATACTGCATTAAACCCTCAAGCTCTAGAAATCTTTTAATTTTCATCTTAGTTGGAAATCTCCCTGATATAAAGAAGCAGGTTTAGTTGGATGGGCACATCAGTCCCTTGGTAGGCTGTTAACCAGGTCTTTGGGGAATTGGAAACAACAATCTTTGTCTTACAAACCTCTAAAAAACCAGAAATGTGGCTCTAGAAGCAAATCAAATTCCACCTATTTTACCAATCTCCAGACCTCCCCTATTCATCTCAAAATGCTTGTAGATATTGTTAAAAACCAGGACATTGGAGACAGAACTGTCTTGCACTTAAGAAAAAGAAAAATTTAAATAGTAATTACCCTGGACCTCTGAAAACAGGCAAATATGCCTGAAAAACTCCATCTTGGAGAAAACTTGGATACTTTCTCTGTGATGTAGATTTTCTACCTCCATCTCCTCTATTGACTCAACAGCCATTCCCTAAAATGCAAATTTTAGGGAGATGTTCCTCATCCGAAAAACGGGGAGGGATGGTAATTAGAAATTGGGCAAATAAAAAAATCTTAAATGTCCTCTCCACAAACATTAATAAAAAGCTTTAGCCATCTGAGCAGGTGAACATCACTTATTCCAACTGCCAAAACAAAATGTGGATCCACCTGTTCATTTATAAACTCGTGAGTTTTATATTACTGTACCTTAATCATAGCTAAAATATTAAAACTATAGTTATAAGGCCTGTTTGCATCTGTCTGTATGTTTATGTGTGTCTATATATGTACGTGTGTCTATATATGTACATTGTATATGTGTGGTATTTTTCTACCTTAGGATGGTATTGCCAAAATTAATTTGTAAAAAAGCTCTATTTAGTTGGGTTGAAGGTCAAGTACTTGAAAAATTTGGGTCTTCTAAAACTCTCAGAAATATAGAAACTAACCCAAGTGTTAATCTGAGATAATCTTCAGTAAATAAAACCTAGTTTAAGTTTGTTATTTTAATTAAAATGTGTGTTGGTTTAATTAAAATAATGAATGTAAACAAATTTTATTCTACCTGAGTTTTCTAGAACTGCTCCTATAGAACACCCACTGATCGCTGGCAGAAGACTTCAGACCTCCCGAAAGGCAAGAAACTCCCCACGTACCTGGGTAGGGCAAAAGAAAAAACAGAGACAAAAGAATAGGGACGGGACCTGCACCAGTGGGAGGGAGCCACGAAGGAGGAAAGGTTTCCGCACACTAGGAAGCCCCTTCGCGGGCAGAGACTCCGGCTGGCGGAGGGGGAAAGCTTCGGAGCCACGGAGCAGAGCACAGCAACAGGGGTGCGGAGGGCAAAGCGGAGAGATTCCCGCACAGAGGACCGGTGCCGACCAGCACTCACCAGCCCGAGAGGCTTGTCTGCTCACCCGCTGGGGCAGGCGGGGGCTGGGAGCTGAGGCTCGGGCTTCAGTCGGATCCCAGGGAGATGACAGGGGTTGGCGGTCTGAACACAGCCTGAAGGGGTTAGTGCACCACGGCTAGCCGGGAGGGAGTCTGGGAAAAAGTCTGGACCTGCGGAAGAGGCAAGAGACTTTTTCTTCCCTCTTTGTTTCCTGGTGCGCGAGGAGAGGGCATTAAGAGCGCTCCTTAAAGGAGCTCCAGAGACGGGCGCGAGCCGCGGCTAAGAGCGTGGACCACAGAGACGGGCATGAGACACTAAGGCTGCTGCTGCAGCCACCAAGAAGCCTGTTTGAAAGCACAGCTCACTATCCACACCTCCCCTCCCGGGAGCCTGTGCAGCCTGCCACTGCCAGGGTCCCGTGATCCAGGAACAACTTCCCCGGGAGAACACACGGCACGCCGCAGGCTGATGCAACGTCACGCCGGCCTCTGCCGCTGCAGGCTCGCCCTGCACTCCGTAGCCCTCCCTCCCACCGGCCTGAGTGAGCCAGAGTCCCCGAAGCATCTGCTCCTTTAACCCCGTCCTGTCTGAGCGAGGAACAGATGTCCTCAGGTGACCTACACGCAGAGCCGGGGCCAAATCCAAAGCTGAACCCCGGGAACTGTGCGAACAAAGAAGACAAAGGGAAATCTCTCCCAGCAGCCTCAGAAGCAGTGGATTAAATCTCCACAATCAACTTGATGTACCCTGCAACTGTGGAATACCTGAATAGACAACAAATCATCCCAAAATTGAGGCGGTTGACTTTGGGAGCAAGATATATTATTTTTTCCCCTTTTCCTCTTTTTCTGAGTGTGTATGTATGCTTCTGTGTGAGATTTTGTCTGTTAAGCTTTGCTTTCACCATTTGTCCTAGGGTTCTGTCCATCCATTTTTGTTCTTTACTTTAAAAAGAAAATTGATTCCTTGATAATTATATTTTATTGTAATAACTTTATTTCATTTTATATTACTTTATTTTATTTTATTTTATCCTCTTCCTTCCTTCCTTCCTTCCTCTCTCTTTCTTTCTTTCTTTTTTCATTCACTTTTTCTCCCTTTTATTCTGAGCCGTGTGGATGAAAGGCTCTTGGTTCTCCAGCCAGGCGTAAGTGCTGTGCCTCTAAGGTAGGAGAGCCAAATTCGGGACACTGTTCCACAAGAGACCTCCCAGCTCCATGTAATATCAAATGGCGAAAATCTCCCAGAGATCTCCATCTCAACACCAAGACCCAGCTCCATTCAACGACCAGCAAGCTACAGTGCTGGACACCCAATGCTGGGGTCAACAATATGATGACAGTTGACAACTAATCTTTTGGTAGTGAGCACACTTTAGTTTATATAAATGTCAAAATATAATATTATACACATGAACCTTATGTGTTATTAACCCATGAAAATATAAATAAATAAACATTTAATAAATAAATTTACTTTCATTAACTTATGAAACAGCAACATACTTTGCCCAATTTACTTAGCTTCAGAATTTTCATTTGTACAGTTTGAACCAGAAGAAGTACCTTTATTGGTTTATTTTTTCTAAAATTCTAAGACTAAATTGTTATTACAATGTCTTCAAAAAATTATTAATAGAATGCTTTCATAATTATCTCACATAAATATTTAGGTAAATAGCTATGTAATAGCTGAATTTTCTCAAACTGTTAAAATATTATTTCTAAAGGTATATTTCAGGTTAAGAAGGATTAAGCTGCAGAGATATAACGTTTAATGATATTTCTCAAGTGATAAGAACTTACTATCAGAAGCATGTAATATATTAGTACCCTCATTATGAAGTTCAGATTCTCCAGCAGAAAATGCTCAGGGCATATGAGAGTGATGTTAATTTTTTTTTCTATGCCTATATTCCTATAGCATTTCTTATCATGATGTCATTGAGTAACTGCATTTAAAGTGGGCTGTTAGGGACTTCCCTGGTGGCGCAGTGGTTAATAATCCACCTGTCAATGCGGGGGACACAGGTTCAAGCCCAGGTCCGGGAGGATCCCACATGCCGTGGAGCAACTAAGCCCATGCACCACAACTACTGAGCCCGTGTGCCACAACTAGTGATGCCCACGTGCCTAGAGCCCGTGCTCTGCAACAAGAGAAGGCACCACAATGAGAAGCCCGTGCACTGCAACAAAGAGTAGCCCCCACTCCCCGCAACTAGAGAAAGTCCGCGTGCAGCAACGAAGACCCAACACAGCCAAAAATAAATAAATTTAAAAAAAAGATGATTCTTTAATCAATCAATCAATAAATAAATAAAGTGTGCTCTTAAGCATTTGCCAATTAAAGAAACTCAACCTAAAGACCCAAAGACCCCATCTGAGTTTGCTAAGTGATGCAGTGTTAATAAAACTGTGGCTCATTGGAATCTAGTGTGTTACAGGATTTTTTGCACACTTAGCTCTTCAACTGATTTGGTTTGGATTCTAGTCAAATTACTTGGTACCTTGGTTAAGTGGGCTTGGGAAAAATACCTGATGTATACAACCACTTCCTATGGAGCTAATAGCTATGTGTTTGCTAAGTATTTTGTGAGAAGAAAAGATCAGAGAGCAAAGAAAGCTGGATTTCCTTCAAAGCACTGAACTGTAACATGTATGTAAAGACTGGGTAATTACTGGGCAGAAACAGGCCTGCCAGTAAAAGCCAACGATATGCAGCTCCCTTCTTTTGCTGAAAATCTGTCCTAGTTTCATGTTAAATTATATATTAAAAGAATACTACATTGTTCTATAATGATGTTTTTATAATATAGAGGGTATGTTTCTGACCAAAGACTCTACATCCACGATATATGATAAAAGCAAAGGTATAATGATAAAATATCATACTCAACTCATTTAAGTAGTAAAGTATATTCTAAACCTCATAATGGACAAATATAGTCACTGTGAGGTGGTTCTATAAGTCTCTAATATATTTTAAAAACGTATATATCATGTTCAAACGAATTTCTACTATATCTTAAATTATAACTATATAAAATGAACACATTAACTTTAATGACCACTTATTGACACTAATATAAGTCTGTTCCCCAACAAGAAAGATGTACATATGTATATGGGTGTTTGTATGAGTTAGGTAACTGGCATCTTTTTAAAAAACTGTGCAAGAAAGTTTGAAGTAATGAATTTTCATGTAGCATGAGGAGGTAATCAAAATCATTCTCGCATATTTCCTTAATTCTAAGGTACCCTATGTTGTATATGTCCTTAAGTTAGGGAAACTTTTTTTGGAAATAAAAAGCAAGTACACCAAATGTGCACATTAGAAGGAAAATTCTGGTTTTATAAATTTTATAATGAAAAAAGAAAATGGAATACATATTTTTATTTACCTTAGAATTAAATTTGAATTTAAGCTTAATTTCTACAGTAACCTTTAGAAATTTTTATTATGCAGTCTTTCTTGATGGTAATTTGTAATTTGCTATGATTGATTTAGAATTTCCAAATTTCCATCCATTTTTAGAATTCAAAATTTTGGCTAAAGCCATCAATTATTTGAAATCCTCTCTCAATCTAGACTGTGCCTGAGGCCAGTACCTGAGCTGATCTTCTAGAGAGCTTCATGGAGATTATAATAAGGGGAGCCCTTGTTGAGTAATTTATAATTGATTAACATCATCATGAATTGCTCCCAACTTTATTCATGATTCTGAACACTTGAGATAATTGTAATACCAAAAGAATGAGTATAAAGCTATTAGGACAAGTGGATACTTGAACCTACTCAGAGTCTCTTTGAGGCAGAGGCTCATTTTGTGCATAAGTGTAAAGAAATATATTTTTGGAAAAATAATTCTAGTTCCAGTTAGAAGATGGTGAACTCAGAGATTTCATTTATCACTGCTCAAAGTGTTTAGAGCCATTGAAAACATTTCCCCCTAGACATTGACATGATGGACTTATTTTAATCAGCAATTACAGAAGTTGACCAAGTGCCAGGCATCAGTAAGTAGATTATTGGGCAAAAATCCGTTTTTTCCCCTTGTACAAAACCTGGATGCATCCTGTCCAAGGACAGACTTAAACAGGCAAGGGAAAGTTTATTGAAAACTATTGCAGTTGGAGAGAGAGATTGGACTAAACTCTGCTGAAACCAAAGGTGGGACAGTTTATCAATTCTGGAGTGAGCTAGTGGACTGGTACTGGAGGACATTAGGAGGAGACTGGTTAATGTGATTAGGCCATCTGTGTTTGCTAATCAGCACTTATTGAAGTTAGACTCTTTCCCTCCCACAGAGAATGCGGTGCTATCTTTCTTGATGATTACATTTCGAAAAATGGCTCCCATGTCCGTGAGAAAGACATTCCTGGGTTGTAAATCTGGCGAGATGACTAGAAGAAGATTTACGTGTCAAAGGGGTGAAACAAGAATTTGCATGTTTTTTTAGAGTAAATGTTCTAAATAAGGGGAGGTCAAGGGCCTATAAGTCAGGAAGAAACCTGTCTAAAGTTTTATTAAGCTGAAAGGAATGTTAAGGCTGTCTTGGTCAATCTAAACCTTGAACACAGGTACAGATGTTTGCCAACTCTAGAGAGAAGCCTACAAGTATGGCAAGCTCCTTTATCTTTAATCTCCCATCCTCCCTAATCTGATTTAGGTATTTCACTTGTGTTGTCACAGGCTTACCAATATCACAGAATTTATCAGGTCAAATTGCAATTTTTTGTCTGTTTACTACTCTTGACAGTAGACTGTAAGGTACCTGAGAACAGGGATCCTGTTTACATTTGTAACCACAGGACATACTGTAATTCCCCTTACCTCAATTAATGCCTGCTAAAATAAACTGAATTCTAAAAAATTAACAGAAAAGTAGCTGAGATAGGAGATAAGAATGTGGGAATTACAAAAAAATTAAGAGACTTTAGTTTAGTAAAATGAAGATGGTAAGGGAATATGATCAGAAGCCATATATTCCTAGAAGGTATGAAATTTTCTAGTAAATCCTAGAAAACTAGAAGTTGGCCATACCCAGTGGAGATAGGAAAGAGGGCTCACATTTAATGTACACTATATGGTAGACACTATGTTAGCATATCAAATTTAATCGTTTCTCTGTGAAGAAAGCACTGCAAACCCTATTTTATAAGTAAGAAAACTGATACCTGGAGTGGCCATATACCACCTACAGAACAGTGAACCAAGATTGAAACACTCACTTTTATGGCCCCAAGTCATAAAGCTATTAAACTTGGCTGCCTTAAACATAAATTATAATAGTTTAAGTTTAGGAGAGAAAAATGATCAATACTTTTAACTTTGCATATGAGATGATATCCCTAAGAAGGGATCACCCTCAAAATATAAATAGAATCAATAAGTATCAGATGTATCTTTAAATACTAGAGACAAGCAAGGGTGTAAAGAAAACTGGTGATGTTTGGGGGTACCTTCCAAAACTTTTGAAGGTGGTGTCCCCACAAGGAGACTCTGTCTCTTGGTAGCACCATCAGCTCTGCTTCTGGATTGGATGGATATTGAGATGACATTAGAAGTGCTCTTCTCTTAGAGTTAGGACATTCTCTGATTCTTTAGTAATGAAATACCTTTGATTCTTTGCTTTATCACCAAAAAAGATTGTTTAAAGGAACAACCTTTTTGTTTTTCCAGATACACACTGGGAATGCTATTTACCAACTCTCACTACATGCTAGAGATATGATGGTAGTCCCCTTATATATCCCAGTATACCGTACAGAAAATATTAAGGCTACTGGCATCAGTCCCATATGGTTAAATAAGCTGTTTAAAGGAGGATATTCCTGAACTGGAGAGGGATGTCTGGGACAAGAGCAAGCAGGATGGAGAGGATTTAATCAACAATTTAGTTTTATCTGGAAGCCTGATAAAATTCAAATACCCATGTCTCGCTTACATGGGACTTGGTTTTCAACATAATATGGCTTGACAATTTTTCTTAAGAATTTGGGATGAGAAGGAAAAACATAATAATTTAATCTAGTCAATAAAAGGAATAATGATGTTCCTCTTATTTCTTTGAAATCCTTTGGTAAATTTCTTGACTTGTCATCTGACTGACTTTTACCCTTTTCTAGAAAAAAAGCATACCGGGAGGAAGTAAGACCTAGTGCTTTTTAGTGTACTCTTGGCATTCTTCCAACTCTTCTGGAAAACATCATTCTATCACTTATATTCCTGTAGAACTGTAAGCTGAAATGAAGAACCCTCTTACCCAGCCTCTTACACAAAAGTATCACGATATTCTTTAAAAGACCCTATCCAAACAGACACATTTTAAATAATCATTAGTTCACCATCATGACCCAACAAGACTGCAAGGTTGCTTAGCAACAGAATCAGGCACTCTTAACAGGAACATGCATGGGAACAATGGTGAAAAGTGATGGAGATCTTACAAAGGCAAATTCTTTGAATTAAATCTTTGTGAAAAGACATCATAGGGAAAATGAGTTTTTTAACCTAAGAATTGTTTCCTGAGATTGATACATTATTTCATAGCTAAACATTAACCACTTTCCATAGAATAGATAGAACAATGGAACTTTTAGTCTTTATATAATTTAGGGCACTTACAAAACATTATTTATCAGTGTTAGCTTGAAAATGAATAATATTTCTGTGTCGTCTCATTATCTTTAAAACTGTATAGATATATAAAGAAAGGAAGTTACTTACAAAAATAAATACTGCAAATGTATTTGATTAATGATGTTTTATTTTTATGTCATACGTAATTAGACTATAAAAATCGTATTCTTTTAAATTTGAACAAGATATAAGTGTATATATATATATATATATATATATATATATATATATATATGTATACATACATACACATAAACATGCATTATCTATGTAATTCCCATTTCCAGTGGAAAAGAAAAGAAAAGAAAAGAAAAAGCCTGCAAAGCATTGTCTCTTTGGGACTCCTAGATTGACTAATTTTTGGCTGAATGGGCTGATTTTATACTACAATACCTGTAAAGGCACTAACTTCCTTCTATTAGTAAATGGAAGAAAATCCAGTACATTTGGGCTCTGTTGATGCAATATGTAAACACCCAGCAAGTTCAAAGAGTAAGCTCAACATCCTGGCAGAAGACCTCAACTTTGACCCTAGTCCCATCTCTGGCTTGGACAATTCACTTAACCACCATAGACCTCATATTCCTCATCTCTAAAAGGAGGCCTCCAAGATTATTTTCAGCTCTAAAATTCCTAAAGTTCATGTCCATCAACTCTAAGTAGCATCATTCTTTTTTCTCACAGAAGAATTGTTTGTTTTAGTGCATTGGTTATTTGACTACTGTCTTTATGTAAATACTAGAAGTAGCAGGCTTGTTCGCCAATACATTCACGTATCAGGCAGAAAATTTTCAATACTGGGTTTTTGTTTGTTTCTTTCTTTCTTCATGGCTGATTGCATGTTGCAGAGGTGATTTTTAGTTTCTGGAAGTTAAAAACATGCAGGTGTAGATATAATATGCTGCAGCCATTTATATCACCAGCCATAATATTTTAAAACAACTGGCTTTTTTGCATAGTCTTTTTAATCCCACTAGTTGATGCCAGGCCAGGTTTTTGATTATACAACTGAGGATGTAGCTCTATAGTCCTGACAGCTGAGTAGTAGAGAAGATGCAGTTTTCTTCCCACAAAAATACCACTTCTCCTACGAACAATTCTAAAGGGAGAGAAAGCCTTTAACAGAGAACACATTAAAGGAGAGTCACAGTAATTTAAAACCAGAAACTTAAATATTGATGGAAGAAGCAAGTAGGTTTAGGAAGAGAGCAAGCTACAGAAATTGATAAAAGCTTTGCACTTTTAGTTGAAATTTTTAAAATTATAAACAAAAATGAAGAATTCTCTGCAATTTGTATTTTATCCAGTATTCAACTAAGTGGCCTATTAGTTTAGTTGGATGAAAAGTATCTTGCTGGCAAATGTGGAAACTAATACTGAAACAAAAAGATAAGGCCGAGACATATTTTTGTAGCAAAGGATTTCACCAGCTTTGTCAAGGTTGACACAAGAATCATATTATAGTTCTACTTAATATAAATCTTAGATTATGTAATACATAAATGTATATTCAGTAGAAATAGTCAATAAATTGTACATAATGTACTACAGTAGTAAATGTTAGGTTCTTTTCAATGAATACTTTATAGTGTTTTTGCGATCTTTATAAAGAGCCTAGTTTTTAAATAAATACTATTTCAAATTTGGGGAATGAGAAGTTTAAAATAAGATGAGCCAGATTTCTACAATCCATTTTCTGATGCTCAAAGTGGGCAGACTACAAAATGGAGCATGGCTGAGGCCATGTGGTAATCTGTGTGTTCCTTGCACTGTTTGAATTATATTATACATCCGTAATATGCAGGGGCACAAATCACTCATAGATTATACTTTTTAGGTAAACTTTTACACACAAATAACAACTAATTAGAATAGACCTTAGCAAAACCGTGATGTTTGTTTGTTTCATCAAGCTCCACTTTCTGAGTTTCCCCGTGAGTCTATTTATTGCTCTGTCTTCTCTATTCCCTAATACCCTCTGCAGAACACTTATGCCCTCAAGTTCTCTTCCCTCTTGCACATCATCAAAACTTGCTTTTGGATCATTCAGGCTGAGGTAAAAATGACTACGATCTTAAAGCACAACCAGTATTTGAATTTTAATGGGAAAAAAAGATTTAAGCTAAAGGGATGAGATTCCGAGATAAAGGGATGAGAGTTGAGTGCCAACCATCAGTTAGTAGATAAGAAGACATTTTTAGGCAGCAAAACTTTTCTGCATCTCTAGTCATAATACTAATTCTGCAAGCTATATAGTTGGAGAGATGCAATCATATGAAAGGCTCAAGATATCAGAAAATAGAAACCAAAACTATTTCTTCTTAGTTCATAAATAGGGTGTAGGTTTACTAAAGAGGACATTAAAATTGCTCCCTGTTTCCTGAACCCAATCCAACCAGCAAGGGAAAGGAGTTGAATAATGTGGCATTTGAGTTGGTTAATGGCAGGGAGAATTCAGAGTGGAATTACAGATGTAAAATGGATATCAGGATGTTATTTGTGTGTATGTGTCCATTGTGTATGTGTATAGAAGCCACCTCTGTCATCTAGGAAAAGACATTTAAATCTTCCAGAGTTATAAATTCACTGAGAAGAAACGATAAACTTCAGAGTCATTTTGTTGCTCAATTGGGTCCTATTTGAGGGATGAATCAATAACAATGATTTCCTTGAATGGTCTCTCAAGGCTATTGTTTTTTTATGGCCCTGGTATACAAAGGGGTTGTTCTGAAAGGACACAAACAGGTAATTCTCTCTTTCAAGGATTTTGGTCGTAGGAGTTGAGCAAAAACTACAGTATGATAGAAAGCAGTTCGTTTTCTTTGTCTCATATACAGAGTTAAAATTAAAAAGTGAAAAGACCCTACGTTTTATCATTTTATATTCAACACTGATCTACATAAGTGGTAAAACAAATTGATCTTACTACCCATTATGATTATTAAGGTACCAAAAAAAATTCACTTTGCAAACTATTCCTGAATATGGATACATTTTGTATTCAGAATCACATGGAAAAAGAAGCCTCTTAATTTACATGGGCCAGTGTCCCATAGTTATTGATCATTATTCATGGGAAATAAATTAATTTTCTAACATCCATCATTTGCTATTTTTTTTAACAAAAGAGGGATTTTATTGTTCAGCACAGGGAAATATAGCCATCATTTTATAATAATTAAATGTAGTATAATCTATAAAAATATTGAATCACTATGTTGTACACCTGAAACTAATATAATTTCGTAAATCATCTATACATCAATAAAAAGAGGTATTTTACTTTTCTTATCAGCTGTTCTGTTCTTTGTTAAGAAGTGAGGAAAAAAACACTTACTTATTCTAAGGAAGTCAGATCCTTGATTTGCCTGATGATTATGAATATGAAAAAAGTGTTCTCTACAGAACAGTAGCTCTTAATCAAAAAAAGGCCAGCTCTAACATATTCTACAAAGAAGAGTGTCCCAAGATATAGCAAACCTTTTTGATTCTTTTGAAGTTTAAACAAATAGTGTACTCTGCATGAATTTTATCTTTCAACTAAATCATTCTACTGGAATTTATGATGCTATAGTACTAGTTTACGAAGAAAGTGTAGTAGGCTTCACATATCCCCATATCTTATATTGATGGCATTTAAATTCTAATACCAAACTGTTATTGTTTCATAAACTAGGAGAAAATTACGCTTATAACAAGCAGGAGAAGCTGGCAGAAACAATAGATTTTCCATTCTTTGCTTTCTATTGTTTGTAAGCCAAATTACCCTAGTTGACCAATTAATGACAACACATGATGAAATTTTCCTGACTGCTAATTAATGAGCTCTAATTGCACTAGCTTTGTTACTGCTAAGGCTTCCACTAATTCTACGTGTGAATGTCTTCTTACCCTACTCCTCCTACTTTCCCCTTTGAACTTCCTCATATGTAGAGAACCCATTTGATTGACTTAAGCGTCAGAAGATACTTATAATCAGAGAAAAAGCAAAAAAGAATGACTATAATGCCAATTAGTATAACTATTAATTAGAAATTATGTTTTGAGGATTTTCAGACAGAAGAGGAGTAGAAATGATAATAGTTTAGTTTTAGGAAGGCTGTAGTACAAAAATAGAACCCCAAATCACACCACAGAGAATTTTGCAGGAATTCACTATATCTGATATACACTCAATTTGTGCCCATGAATGGTGAGCAACTAGAAGTAAAGGAGAATCACATAGTTACATTTCTGGACAAATCAGGTTATCAGAATGATGTAATAATGGCAGTTTACCTCAATCACTTCTTAGGCCTTCTTATTTACTATGCTAAATGTTAAATGAGATTTCTGAGTAAAAGCATTACAATGACTTCAGCATTGTGGGACATGAAACACAGTGAGAACTCAGAGCAAGGAAGGAAATAAGTCAGGTAAGAAGGAAAAAGAATTGAAAGAGCTGAAAGCTGGATTACTTGGCTGTCAGGTGTTAGGAGAGTTTATTTGTGCTTTTTCTTAATCTTCATAACGCTCTTGTCAGAATGGTAGTAACATACCCATTTTTTTAGATGAGTGACCTTTAACTGTAGGTTGCACTTGATTGTCTGCCAGGTTTTCAAGTCTGTGATGGGGACAGTAATGTCAGAAATTTCAATCCCAGTCAAATCAAGACCTGGTAGAAACACCATTATGGAAGTGCATAATTTTGACCCAAATTTGAGCACATTAAAACGTTGTTCTTTCTTCTCCAGGATGATAGTCTGTATTTCAAGAAGAATTCTAATTCTTGCCCCATAACAATTTCTCTGAGTTCTTTGTGCCAACTAAAGCCTTTGATTGATTTTCATATTAGCAAAGCCCTGGAATTCTATGCAAAATGCTATGAATAGTTAGCAAATAGCAAAAGGATGCAGAGCCGTTATCAGATTCTCAAAACTCAATCAGATTATCTAAGAGTTTACATTAAATGAGGTAATGAATGCCCTTTCTGGATCCAAACATTATAATATTTTTAATCCTTACCGTGGTCCCTGAAATGTCTATGATCTCTAATTATCAGTAAGGGAACTGAGGCGTTGTAAAGTCTAAGTAAGTGAGAGGTCTGGAATTCAAATCCAGGTCAGTTTCAGTCTTGAACACCACTAATTCTATAGCCTACACTGCATTCTATACTCTCACTGTAGATAATCAATAAATGTTCATTTATTTCCTTTACCCCAGTTGGGGACAAAGAACATGGGTGTGTGAAAGAAAGTACAGATTAGTTTTAATGTAAATGATATAATAATAATGCTAGTCAGCAGTTACAGAATATTCATATTGTGCTAGGAGTTGAGCATTAAGTACTTTACAGGCATTCTTTTATTTAAAATCTCATATATATAATACCTACCTTAGGAAGTAGGTAATATAAATGTGCCAAGGTGATTGAAATAACGTGGTCACGTACAGTCAATGAAACTGGTAAAGAGTTTTCTGGGCTGATGGTTGAATTTTGGCCAAGACATTAAGGGGAGAAGGGATGAGCACTGGTGGGGAGACTGAAAACTTATTCATCATAGGGAGAAAGCACTGGTGGAAGCATTGTACTGCTTGCTTAAGAACTGTGACCCTCATAACCCAAAAACAGAGGTTTTGCTGAAAGCTGAAGGCAGATTTCTTGCAGTGTGAAAAAGAATTTACTGATATCTCTTCATGTTTGAACATGGCTGTTTTGCAGATTTGTTGAAATGACTCAAGTTCTCTTTCAGATCTGGACTAAATGTCTGTATCATAGCATTAGGGCCCATGAAGCAGCATCTGCAAGCCCATACTCACCTCCCCCCTTTTTAGTGTTTTGCACTCTGGAAAAGCAAACAACAGCAACAACAATATCTTATTTCCTTCTATCTATAGTTATTATTCATCTTGTCAAGAAACCCATTTGATATATTTATGCTAAAATATAAATGAGATTTTTCCAGTTTTATTGAGATTGAATTGATATATAATATTGTATCTGTCCAAGGTGTACAATGTGATGATTGATATATATATAATATATATATATATATATAGTGTGAAATGCTACCACAATAAGTTTAGTTAACCTTAATTCACATAATTACAAATTTTATTTTTGTGATGAGAACTTTAAAGATCTACTCTCTTAGCAACTTTCAAACAGAAAATACGGTATTGTTAACTGTAGCGACCAAGCTGTACATGACATCACCATTACTCACTTATCTTATAACTAGAAGTTTTTATCTTTTGATCATCTTCACTCATTTTCCTCACCTCCAACCCCCAGCTCTGGCAACCATCATTCCATTCTTTCTATCATGAGTTCAGTAGTTTAGATTTCACATATGAGATCCTAAGGTATTTATCTTTCTCTGTCTGACATTTCATTTAGCATAATGCCCCCCAAATCCACCCATGTGGTCACAAATAGCCAGATTTCCTTCTTTATCATGGCTGAATAATAGTAGGTTGTATGCACCCCATTTTCTTCATCCATTCATCCACAAAAATCACTGAGGTTGTTTCCATGTCTTGGCTACTGTATTGGGTTGGCCACAAAGTTCATACAGTTAATGAATACACTGTTCAATAAAACTTGGTGAAAATGAAAAATGTGTCTTTCATTTTTACTTAAAATAAATCTTTGACAAAGCCAGCTAGGCATCCCTTTGAGTAATGACTTATATCGCATTGAAATATTTTAAACATACGAACAGTAATAGCTTAAATGACAAATGTTACTAATATTGACACAATTGATCAAGGAGAATATGTTAGAATATGTTAAAATGCAGATGGACAGTGAGAGAACCAATATAACTTTTAACTAAATATTGTCTTGATATTTAGACCATTGGTTAAGAACATGATAACAGGTTTCATCCATTTCAAGAAAGCAGAATATTTGCAGATCACTTAACATTTACTAGGTATGTTCTCAGTCTGGAAGGATATATTTCATTTACATGTGTCATTTAATTTAACCACATCCCTCTCTAATAGATAGTGTTATCCCTATTTGCAGATAGGAAACAGGCTCAGAAAGATTAAGAACGTTACCTAATTCTAGTAAGTTGTCAAACCTAAACTGATCTAATTCCAGGGCACAGCTCTTTCTGACACCTCAGTGTGGGTCTTTATCTCTTTGAGAATTGTTGAACATTAAAAGCCTTCTTCCAGGTAAATGCGTAAAGAAACAACATGAGCAATGATATAACAATACAAGTCTCACTAAATAATTGGTGTGTTTGGCCTTGCTTTTGCTGACAGATCTTTTGCAAAATTGCTTTTCTCTGAGATAGTGGACTTTAAATATTTTCTTTGAAGACTTTCCTAAACTATACCTATCAGAAAGCTACTTTGCTTTCAGCCTAAAGAAAAATGAAAGCTTACTTAACTACACTTAGGTGCCAGGGTCATACTATGAACTCTACACCTGCCAGGATTCACGCTAAGATAGGGTGGCTCCACAAACTGTCCATAGTACTGTGATTTCTTTCCAATATTTTGAAGTAGAAACAATTTAATAACTATTCACAAAAGAGAGAAACACTGTTTCTTGGTCCTCAATATCATAGTGCTGTAGGCTAATTCTTTCTCTCTTTTTACCCCTTAGTATAGAGAGTGTGTTTTGGGGACCCTCCTTCACGATCTTCTCCATTCCAAGAGCATCTTACATAAATCCAGGACTTCTCAAGCAGCCAGTTTTGCCAGATGGTCTTAGGGTTGGTTGTACCCATATATGTATAATCCTGAACTTCTCAAGTAAGGTCCTTATAGAGCATCATGGCTAAGAGAATTGGTGCTGATACCAGACCTGAGTCCAAATACTGCCTATGCCCCTAACTAGCTGTGTAACCTTGGAGAAGTAACTTAAGCCCCTTAAAGGGATTAGATTTCTCACCCGGAAAATGGTATCATAAATGCATCTACCCTATATGGTTAGTGTGTAAATTAATGTAACTTGAGATGGTGCATGTTTAGCATTAGCACAGTGCCTGTCTCTTGTTAGTAATACCTGCTTTTATTATTAATTATTCTCTATATTCCCAGTTTCAGCAAGGTGCCTAACATCTAATAGTTGTTCAGCAAATATTTACTGGATTGAACGAGCTCTGAAATGTAAGCATTGGGTCAACAGCAAAGTAGTCACCCCACCATCATTTCTCCCACAGGAAGGGAGAATAGATGGAAGCCAGCCATCATACTTTCTTTTCTTATTCTAAACTTCCCATACAGGCCCAGCACTAAAATAATCTTCCTGAACCCCAACAATTTCGAGAATTTTTCAAATCACACTATTTGAAAATAGTTGGGTTTCCCTAATCTAATATGTCCCAGGGCCCCAAGGTCACCAAGCTTGTATTAATGAAGTCTAGTTAAGATAAATGATTACACTTAGTAAACCAACTGCTTATGAGCTCATTGGGCTTTTTAAATTTTACTATCTGCACTTCATAGAGACACAAGTATTTTGCTTTTGTAGGACACTCAACAGTCAAAGTAGTCTTTCAAAAAGCACAAATCAGATGCTATTATTGCACTGCTTCTAACCTCTAAAGGCTATCTATTGTAAAGAGATTAAATTTTCAACTACTTAGCCAGGCTCACAGGGACCATGTGCTCTGGTCACTTACTACATCTTTCCCTGACCTTCATGGGGTTCGAGGCACAGTTGTCTTTTTCAGTCCCTCAGATGCAACAAGCTCTACTTCTTGCTCTCCCAGCTTTAGATTGGATAATCCTTCTACCCAGACCAATTTCCCTCTGATCATTAAGGTCTCGGTTCAAACGCCACCACTACTATCTTGACCAAAGAGACCTGCCTCCTCAGTGCCTCTCCGTCCCATTGTCCAGTCGTATTTCTGTCGCTGTACAAAATTTATTTACATGTTTAGTCTGTCTTCCTCCACCACTGGGCATTTGCTTAAGAGCAAGGACTTTGTAATTTTTTGCTCACCGCTGAATCTTCCAAGGCTTGCAGCAGACACTGGCACATAGAAGGAAATGTGTGGCTAATAAATGAATAAATATGTGAATGAAAAAAAACTGTGAAACACTAACACAAGACTATTCTCCTTTCAAAAGAATAATGAAAAATAATTTCATTCAATAAGAGTCATTCTTAGTTACTGATACATGACTTAGTAGTTCCCAATCAATTTAAAATGTTCCATTTTTTTCTGATACTTCACAAGTCATTAATTAAATGTTGCTCACATTTAGGGCCAATCTGTGAGACATTATTAACTTGTCTACTCTAAAGTTCCAGCATTAACTCAGGCGGGGCTTCACCAAGTACTGATCATGTGACCTTGGCCTCTCATTGCCTCAGTTTTCTCATTTGTAACACGGATATAATAATAGGCTTATTTCATAGGCCTATGAGGAAAACCTCATATATATGTGTGTGTGTCTATATATATGTATTTAAACAGTGTCTTAGAATAGTGTCTGGCACATGATAAGCATTACAGAGTATTGACTGCTGCTACTAGTACTGATATTATGAGAACTAACTGTTGAGAATAATCCTTCATATACTGGTTTATTCCACTGAAGATAAAGGAAACTAATAGAATATTAGATATCAGATTAAACACAGAAAGCCAGTAAAATATACCAAGAAAGAAGATGATGAGAGTGTAAAAGCATAGAAGAAAAAAATGGTTTTTGTTTTTCTTATTCTTTTTCTTTTTTAAAGAAGGAAAGAGCCTAGAAATAGGACAAAAACTATTCATTGGCTATACTGACATGGGAATCGCTGGTGACCTTCATAAGTAAAATTTCAGGACAGTGGGCAGTGAGATTACGGAGAGAGAAGTCAGATGGAGGTAAATTATGGAGTAAATGGGACATGAGGAAATGGAAACAATATATGAAGATAACAATTTTGAAAAGTTCAGACATGAATTGGCTAAAGAAGATATGCAGGGATTAGGGGAGGAGGGAGGCTTTCATGTTACACGTATAGATTTTAACATTTTAAGTTGGAGTTACTAGTCTCGAATGAGGTTGAATTTTGGCAAGAATCATTCATAAGGAGTAGATGGGTTGTAGAAAATGCAGTGCTGTGAAGTACTTGAGAAGATGAGAGAAAATGAAATCCTATCTGTAGTGCACACGGCCTTTTAACTTTAACTCCTGTAGTAAAAGGGAATACAAAGATCAATGCAAATGTTAATGAATTAATGGATTTGGCAGTGGACTATTTACTGACTTCTGTGTTCTTAATGAGTTATGAAGCACCTCACCAGCTCAGAGTGAAGGAAGTAGAGAGGATGGAGGTTAAGTAAAGCTTCTAAGAAAATAGTCCTTAAGGAGAGTTAGAAAGAGCTTACTGTAAGTCAGAGCAATATTTTCAGTCTTGAAAATCCATTTGAAGCTGGTGATTATTAATTTATTGGAATACCAATTTGCCCTGCCACATGATTTTTCTCCAGCTACCTGGATATAAGTTACACAGAGGCAGAAGAAAGTGAGAGATAACAACGGAGGGAAAATACAATTAGTATTTTTTTTTTACCTTTTTCCACTTCCCCGCTCCAACTCTGGGGAGCCTTCACAGACATGGCTGCCCTCCCAGCCTCCAGCAGCACTCTGTTATCAAAGAATTCAAAGAAATGGAACATACGTTTCCAACTTATTAATTTAGCAAAATCAAAAATGATATATAATGTCTTCCGTTGGCAAAGATTTTTGCAATATAATTTGGTTCCATCTTTTGACAAGTAATTTGGCAATGTCTAGCAAGATAAAAATGTTAAGAGCTTTTTACACATTAATTCTAATTCTGGACGCTTATGCCAATAAATACTTTATAATCCAGAAAATTATTATATAAAGATGCTCATTGTCATGTCATTTGTAATAACAAAAAATTGGAAACACTTTTAATTGTTAACAATAGGAAAACAGTTTAGGAAATATCCACTTAGTAGAAAGTTACACAGTTACTATAGTATAATTACAAGATGATGGAGCAAAATAGAATAATGCTTAATAAAGAAAGAATGAAGAAAGTTGACCTACAATTGTCTCTTCCTTATGACAGTAATTATGTAAACATATAAATATTTATTAAAACTTAAAACCAAAATAAAGTTTTAAAAGCTCTGTACCAGTAATGGGGATTTTATGTTTGTTTCAAAATATTTTTTAACATAACTCTTATAATTTTGTTTTTTCTACTCCTTTTCTTAAGAATTTCTGATTATTACCTCATTTTTCATTCCATAGTTTCAAATAAAGTCAGCAATTTTATCATCAGAGAAGATTACACTTATTTGACAGTTCATAATTCCAAGTTATTTGGTATAAAAAGACCATATACACTTGTAGGTGCTTTCAAAATAATATTTCGAGAATTTTTTTTTTTTGCTTAGTCTCTCCTAGTATGGAGATTAAGCAAACTACCTAAAATTGCTAGCCATTCTTTTTTCATTTTTCTCATTTTATTCATTTATCTTGACCTTCACAGAAATGATAACAAATGAGTCTGCAGTTGCATCTGCCAATTTCTTAAATCCTCTATTATCCACATTATGAAATCATACTTATATGAATGCTTCCAGTATTTTCAGAGCTCTTTAGTTATTATACTTGAGCATTCTGTATGAAGTATCTTATGTAAGTGTAAAATTTAGACTCAACTTCTGGAAGCTTTTAATTTCTTAGTTCAAAAGTGAGAGATCCTTAGTTCAGCCATATGATTAACAATTACTTGTATAGTAAGAAGCTCCTAAATTATTGTTTTATGGATACCTGGCAGTTTTCTTGCCATTTCTCAGAGGTTCTCTATTAAACACACTCTCTCTCTTTCTCTCTCTCTCTATCTCTCTCGCTCTATCTCTCTCTCACACACACACATTGTGATTAAAAGCACAGACTTTGGCATTATGAAGTCTAAGGTTCAATTTCCAGTTCTGTAGTTTCTGGGCCACTTCACTTTAAGCAAGTAACCTAATGTCTCTGAACCTTGTTATTTTCATCTGTAAAATGGAGATTACAATTATATCAGACAATCATCAGAACATCCGTAATGATTTTAGAGTTTCAGAGTCAGGTACAAGCAGGCACTCAGTAAATGGCTAGTCCTTTTATTACTTTATTATTATTTAGGTCTTGGTTTTCCTTGAGTCTGTGAGTCCCCATAATGAAATGTAATTTCCAGTAGATTGAGTAATACCTATTTTCAACAAATATTTTAACTGAGTTCATTACTTTCTGTGCAACCCAGATTAGTTTTCTGCCTTTTTTTCTGTGCCGTCTGTAGGTGTTCAATAGATTTATTTAATAAATGTATGAATGCATGAACGCGTAGATGAATTTTTAAATGCTTCTTTTTGAGAAGGTAGAACAAATGTGACACCGTGAAACAGATAAGAAGATAGTCCATGGAAAAAATGGCAAAGTCACATATGTGCACAGGGCCAGCCTAAGGAGAATTCCTTTTTTTTTTTTAAGGAAAAATGTGTTGAATAGCTTATTTTAATTATTTTTAAAAGTTAAGTACATGGGGCTTCCCTGGTGGCGCAGTGATTGAGAGTCCGCCTGACAATGCAGGGGAAACGGGTTCGTGCCCCGGTCCGGGAAGATCCCACATGCCAAGGAGTGGCTGGGCCCGTGAGCCATGGCCGCTGAGCCTGCGCATCCGGAGCCTGTGCTCCACAGCGGGAGAGGCGACAACAGTGAGAGGCCCACGTACCGCAAAAAAAAAAAAAAGAAAAAGTTAAGTACAGGGACTTCCCTGGCGGTCCAGTGGTTAAGACTTCACCTTCCAATGCAGGGGTGTGTGTTCAATCCCTAGTCGGGGAGCTATGGTCCCACATGCCTCACAGCCAAGAAACCAAAACATAAAACAGAAGCAGTATTGTAACAAATTCAGTAAAGACTTTAAAAAGTGGTCCGCATCAAAAAAAAAAAGTTAAGTACAATAATTTGCTGATGATTTACATATTTAGCACCAATAAAATAATGTGAGATTAGTTGTACTAAAACAGAAGGTTGAGATACATTCACATTAAGTGACATTATATAGTCTAAATTTATGGAAAACTTCTGAAATGGCTGATAAAAAGTAAGATGGTGAGTGACCTTTGAGCAGAAAAAGACAGAAAGAGAAATGGCCTTTTCTACATTCTATTGTGCCTCTAAGTAAAATGCTTGGTAATCTAGCTACAAAGCAATATGTCATTTGGCTTTAGGCACCTCCTGTGATTTACCTTGTGAGGATCAGATTTTGCCATGGAGAGGGTTTGTAAAAGTATCACACATTCCAGTACCATTGGCAACCACAGCTACCAAAAACTCCAATTTAAATTGAGGAACCTAATGTCAGATGATGGTATCATTTCCTTGTGGGTGTCTTGGGGAAAGATGAGTAGGAAATGTATAAAAGTGAATACTTTATTGACTGAAATAACAATTCATCATTTTGAAAACATAAAATACATTAAAGTTGTTATAGCATCAGGCATTAATATTTCACTGTACTTTAGACATTGCCTACAATCAATGTTTTCTGCCCTTTGAAACAAAATCTTGTTTGTGGTATGCATTAATAATATACAAGATTAAACACTGAAAAGAAATTCAGCCTTTAAAGACAATTTGCTTTGATTTATTCGGTGGGTTCTTCCACAAAGTTAATACAAGAATTATTGCTTGTTGAATTGGAGTTACAAATTCTTTCAGAGTTACTTAGTATTTCCTGTAATATCAGTATCAAGGAAGGTAAAACAAATTGACATATTCATTAGGAAATACAGGCACATAATCATAAAACAAGAAAACAGCGTTTTTATAGACTTTATTTTTTAGAAGTGTTTTATTTTACAGAAAAATTGAGAAGATAGTATAAAGTGTTTCCATATACACTATACCCATTTCCCTCTATGATGATCCACTTATATTAGTATGTTACATTGTTACAATCAATTAACAAATATTGATACATTATCATTTACTATAGTCCATCCATTAGTCTAGTTCCTTAGTTTTTACCTAATGTCCTTTTTCTATTCCAGGATTTCATCCAAAACATCACATTACCTTTAGTTGCCATGTTTCCTTAGGCTCCTCTTGGGTTTGATAACTTCTCATATTTTCCTTGGATGACCTTGACAATTTTGAGTAGTTAGTTTTTTGTAGGATGCCCACTACTAGAATTTGTTTGATGCATTTTTCATGATAATATTGGGATTATGTGTTTTGGGGAGGAAGACCACAGAGTAGAAGGGTTATTCTGTCAGATCACATCAAGTGTACAAAGTATGAATATGCATTATGAATGCTGAGGTCGACTTAGATCACCAGGCTGAGGTAGTGTTTTTCAGGTTTCTCCATCATACAATTACTGTTTTCCCATTTTCATACTGTACTTTTTGAAAGGAAGTCAGTATGCTCAGCCCACAACTAAGGAATAGGGAGTTATGCTTAAGATGGAGTACTACATAAACTATTTGGAATTCTATTGCACTGGAGATTTATCTATTCTCCTGCATTTATTTATGTATCCAATTATTTATTTATATCAGAAGAACTCATGGATTTTTATTTTATACTTTGGGTTATAATCTAATTCTACTTTAGTTACTTTGTTCCTCAAATTGCTCTAGGCCTGACCCTTGTGAACTCTTTTCAGTTGGCTCTTGTGCCACTCTGAGGTATCCCCATCCTATATATTTTTTTGGAACTTCCTTACTTTCTGACACTATAAGATGGTCTTGTCTATAAATCTTGTATATTTACTGCCCCAGTCCTAGAATCAGCTATTTCTTCAAGGATAACTAGGTCTTTTTAGTGGAGAAAGGTATTAGACAGCAGGATCTGGGTGTGGGGTGTGCTAATTGCTGCTCGGATGTCATTGCTTCTAGATCTTTTCAGCTGACAGAGCAAAGAGATAATATGTGTGTACATGACCCATGTATAGGCACATATCTATAAGTATCTCTCTACATAACCATGTGTATTAAGGTAATATGAAGCAATATTAAGCTAAACATGAATGTATATTGATGTTTCCAACTTTAATCTGTTACCACATAGATCATCTTAGCCTCATCTCTTGCTTAGCATTAAATTTCAACTCCAGCAAAACACTTGGCTTTTAGAAGTATGAAAATCAAATTGTAGCAACTTTGGGAAGCCACATCATCTAGTAGAATAATTCTTAAAGGGCAAGGTGCTTATCATCAAATTTTAATTTACAGTCAGCTGTACTTTTTAACATCAAAAGGCCTCCAGACCTCTGCTTCCAAGAAGATGAAGTAGCCCATTTGTCCCAGGTTCTCCCACTTAAAACTAAAACCCTGAACATAACAACAAACAAACATAGGAAGACGCTGAAAGGTGGAAATGAGGAGGCAGACTTAACTAGGGACTTTGGGACTTGAGGAATAACATGGTGATGAGTCCCCTGTGTTTCCTGTTGCTTCCCATACATCCTGGAGAGGGTATTACAGGAACCCCCAATCAATAACCACCAACAGAACAACAGACAAAAAAGCTTCAGAAAAAAACACAAAACCCAGTTCCCCCTAGCCAAAGTATGAGGAAAGGGGTTGCTAAAGACAGAAGACCATTTGGGCAATAATATACACACTACTCGAGCCAAGTGTCAGTGGAATATACACACTACTCGAGCCAAGTGCCAGTGGAATATTCCCCCCTCCCCTATGTCCTGTGGTTTCAGTTGGGCCAAGGTAGGATTTGATCTTCCACACCACCCCACTCCTGCCCTCCAGAAGAGCCAGCGCTCTGAAACATCACACCAGGGTTGTTTCAGTGTGGTCCAGTGGTGAGCTGAGCCTCCACCCCTTTCCATTAGCAAACAGACTTTAAAAGGTGGTGTTTGGCTTCCCTGGTGGCGCAGTAGTTGAGAATCTACCTGCCAATGCAGAGGACACAGGTTCGAGCCCTGGTCTGGGAAGATGCCACATGCCGCAGAGCAGCTGGGCCCATGAGCCACAGCCACTGAGCCTGAGCTCTGCAACAAGAGGGGCCACAACAGTGAGAGGCCCGAGCACCACGATGAAGAGTGGCACCCGCTCGCCGCAACTAGAGAAAGCCCTTGCACAGAAATGAAGACCCAACAGAGCCAAATAAATAAATAAATTTACTTATTAAAAAAAAAACAAAAAACGTGGTGCCTGACAGGCTTGTTAACACTGGGCTGCCCTCACACAGTCGTGGGGTCCAATGGTGGGACATAGCGTCCATCTCTCCCTGACATCAATAAGAATAGGATGTTACAGGTTGGAGGGAGTAGGCACCCCACTAACCCCCAACACATGATGTCAGTGAGACCCAATGAGGTGCTGAATCCCCATAACCATCCTGAGGCAGTAAGACAGAATGAGATGCCACAAGCAGGGCTAGTTGTCAGTTCTCTTCCTCTTACCCTGGTGTCAGTGGGGCCAGCAGGTAGCTGACCCTCTACCCACACCCGGCATCAACAAGAAGGAAAGAAGTGGGAGGAAGGACAGCAAACACTTCACTTCTCCCCTCCCCTGTGTCAAGAAATCTACTGGGGAGATGAACTTCCACTCCTACTAAAAGGCAACACAATGATATTAATGTTCCACTTTTGGGGGGAAGGTGTCAGAAGGGCCAATAGGATAGCTGAACTTCTACTTGATCTGTCTGCAGTGAGACAATGTAAGTGCCCACTTTTGCTGGGGTATCGTCAGTAGGGCCCAATGGAAATCTGTACATAACCTCCCAGTCCTCATACTACGCCTCAAATAGGATGACTTCCTTCTAAAAAGTAATAATAAAATTAAATGGGATACAGAGTCATATAATAACTCACAATGTTTAGAATACAATGGAAAAATACTTATGACACCAAGAACCAGGAAATCACAGAATAAATGAGAAAAGACAATAAACATACACCAACACTGAGATAAAACATTTATTGAAATGATCAGACAAGGATTTTAAATAAGCTGTCACATAAGTGCTTCAATTAGCAATTATGTGTTCCTTGACAGAAATGGGAAAACTAGAAAATGTAAACAAAGAACTAGAAGCTATAACAATAAAAACAAATGAGAACAGTAGAACTGAAAACTACAACGATCAAAAAACTTTGCTCAAGAGTAGAGTGGAGATTACAAAGCATAGAATCATGAACTTAGAAGAGATCAATACAATGTACCACATGTACAGAGAAAAATAGACTGAGGGGTAAAGATGGGAGAAACAACAGGATCTCAAGAACGTGTAAACAGTAACAAAAGCACTAACATTCATATCATCAAAGTTCCAGAATGAAAACAGAGGGCAAGTAGGACTGACAAAGTATTCAAAGAAATCATGGCTAAAAAGTTCCCAATTTTTTAAAAGACATAAACACAAATTCAAGAATCTGAGCAAACCCAAAGAGGAAAAACGCAAAGATATCCTTGCCAAGACGTGTCATAACTAAACTTCTGAAAAGTAGAGACAAAAAAAGTCTCGAAAGTGGACAGGAAGAAATGATGCATTACTTATTCAGAAACACCAGTTCCAATGACAGCATATTTCTTGTCTAATACTCTGGAGTCAGAAGCATTGACATAACATTTTTCAAGTGCTAAAAGGAAAGAACGCTCAGCCACAAATTCATGCTTTCTATATACACTTTCTTGTTTGACTTACATTAATGGACTACTAACTCATCTTTCTATATCTGGGACTGCCATCACCCTTCTCCAAAAATCTAGTCACAGTATTTCCAGAGTGATCTTCCTGAAAATGAAACAAATTTTTTCTTATAAAAATACCTGATTGTGTTATGAAACTTTTCTCTCTTCTAAGTTACCAGTTAAAAATCCTTCAATGGATTCCCATCTTTCTTGGAGTAAAATCTCACATCCAAACTCTCTTTGTCCTTCTGGGATGCTGTAAGATTATACTGCGGGTTGGGTGGCTCATAAAAAACAGGCATTTTTTTCTCACAGTTCTGGAGGCTGCAAGTTTAAGAATAAGGTGCCAGTATGGTCAGATGAGGGCCCTCTTCTGAGTCACAGACTTCTCATTGTAACCTCACATGGCAGAAGAGCTTAGGGAGCTCTGTGGGGTCTCTTTTATAAGAGCACTAATACCTTTATCATTTCCCAAAGGCCCCACCTACTACTACTATCACCTCTGGAAATTAAGATTTCAAAGTATAAATTTGGAGGGGAACACAAAGTGTAGACCATAGTACTTAGTATACACACATGGACCATTCATGGTCTGGCTTCTACCACCCTCTCCATTGTCTTATTTTCTTACACTCCAGTGAGCATTTCTTTTTTTTTTTTTTTCGGTACGCGGGGCTCTCCCTGTTGTGGCCTCTCCTTTTGTGGAGCACAGGCTCCGGACGTGCAGGATCAGCAGCCATAGCTCACGGGCCCAGCTGCTCCGCGGCATGTGGGATCTTCCCGGAACGGGGCACGAACCCGTGTCCCCAGCTTTGGCAAGCAGACTCTCAACCACTGCGCCACCAGGGAAGGTCCAGTGACATTTCTTATACTGACTATGAATGGAACTCCTTTCTGGACTGATCCTTAACCATTCATTTTCTGGCAAACATGAATTTATCATCTCTATTCCTCAAAAATTCACCCTTCCTTCATGTTACATATCCATTTCAATTGCCTTCTACAGGAAGCCCTACTGATATCCCCCATATACTACTGTCCACAGCATGAATTAAGGTCTTACCGTGTCTTCCTATAGCACTCTGTAATAATTTTTACGGTAACTATGGATTTTCTTATTTGAGTGTCACAATACATTGACTTCTAGGTGGCACGATAATGATTTTAGTAACAGTAACACTAGTGCCTAGTTTAACCCAGGGCATACTTTAGGTGTTCAATAAATGTTTGTTGAATGAGTGAATGAATGAATGAATGAATGGTCAGTTTGAAATCTTAATCATGTTACTTTTCAAAAATCTGTTCAAAAGATACCCACAGTTTTCCAGAAGATTAGGGACTTAAGATCTTCAACTTGATTTAATAGAGGAAATTTTTACTCATACATCATGCTTAAATAGCTCAAAGTAAAACCATTAACCCAGGAATTTAAGGTTACCCATTTGGCTTGCAAGCCAATAATTAATATCTCCTGCCCCCACTGTATTAGATGGTTTCAATGCTCCACTCATATCTCCCCAGCACTCGTCATTCCAGTATATGCTGATAGACTCATGCTACCACCTGCAATTATCCACCTTAGGGCAGGCCAGAAATGTACAGGAGTTAATGTATCTGGGTGTAGATTTCAACCAAGTACAGAGGGGACTGGAAGATAAGTACTTCAAGTTTCTCACCAATTCTTGGGATAACTCTGAGACATGTTCTATAGAGTTTCACAGAACTCCCCTGAAGTACTGGCAGCAGTTCCCTGCAGGAGTAATTGATTCAGTAATGCACCTCTGTTGGCTTCCTTCCATGCCACCATTCTCAATTCCCACTCCACTTCTGAGTCTTCTGGAAGCACCTCCCAGATGAACAGTTTGCATTGAAATTATTGCCTCAGGTTCTGCTTCTAGGGGAATTCAATTTATAGCCTCCTAACAATCCAGTGCTCCTTACAGAGCCATCACTGGTACAAGTACCAAGGCATGGCACGTTATGTATCACTCCTCCTAAATCCTAATATTTTTAAACAGATAGGAAAGAGCATGACCTTGAAGAGAAAAATCGTTTATATGAGAATGGCCAATGGATAAAAGGAAGGAGAGACAGTGCCATTTGTTTTCCATTAATGATAGTGTGAAATTTATGGGCAGATGGTCTAACAGGTGTGACTATAATTTGAGGAGCCTGCTCCTTTGGTTACAGAAGACTGCTATTGTTATTATTATGGAAGCACAACCTCATGATTTTATTGCTTCACTTGATGTAGCCTTTTCCTTTATCCTTAAATCTTTCTACATCACTGAATTGCAGCCAATAGATTTATTTTCTCCCTATGGCTCCATCACACAAAAAAAGACACACATGTGCACACACTCACACACACACACAGAGTTTTGTGTATGCCAGTGCTAGAAAAGACAAGCTCATGGTGCATGTATGCGATGGATATTGTACATTACAGGTCTCTGTGAAATAGTTTTCTGCAGGTTTGTATGTTTATTTTATGAATAATTAACTTTAGTAAAGTCAATTTCCTGAAGATCTTGATGAAGGCTGAAGAAAGGAAGTAAATTTTAAAGAAAAAGACTTAGAAACTTGCCCTTTTTGCACTCTCTTTTTTTCTTAATGAACACAGGATAACTGGGCCTTTTTTGAAGTCTTTGCTTGAGTTGAAGACACAAAATGCAACCTGTACTCTTATCATAATATGTTCAGTTTATGAGTACACAAACTTATAAACAGTGAATTTCCCTGAAGTTATTATACCATTTAGAAGATATTTTCTGGGATGATTACTTAAAACCAAACAACTGAGGTCTATATGTCCAAATAATTTCCTTCTCTCTTGCTGTCTCCATTTCAGTTTCCTGAGTTTCTGGGAAGGCCTGGTTTCCCCAAAGGAACGATTTCTGGTAGTAGTCTGAAGGTCTGACAAAAGAAAAAAAATCCAGTATAGCCAATGAATTGAGGACAAGAAGGTTTCCAGTCAGGAACATTTAATCTCATACATTACAATCACCTTAAGTAAGGTGTGCTGATAGCTGGATATGATTTAACTTCTTGGAAAAAGATGCATATATAACCTGCCCCACAAGGAAGCTGTTCTCAATTCCCTTAGTCTTTGTGGTGTTTATCAGAGAGTGCCTTGGGGGAAGATGAATACAATAACAGTATGATGCTTTTTTTTTCATTTTTAGCTCATTGTTGTCAAGTACACTTGGTGACCTTGGTGCCTGTGGTTTAATCCCAGGGGGTTAGACATGTGAAACAGCACATTAACCCTTTTTAGTATTTTCTCTCAATACAAATCATTTTTATATGTTGTCTCCATGGTCTTCTAGTTGCTTATCAAAATTAAGCATCAAGTCTTCTAAGTGAGCAATAGCCCCTGTCAGTGTGAGGAAATCAGCTTGGTTCTTATTGGGGCACATCTTCTTGGTCTTGGCACAAAGTGAGTTCACATAGGGAGTTAGAAGGAGGAGAATGGGGCATGCGAAAAGGGAGTTCTGTGTTCTCATTTACCTATGCATGTTGAAACTCCATTAGCAATTTGTGATAAAAACTTAGGGTAGGGCTTCCCTGGTGGCGCAGTGGTTGAGAGTCTGCCTGCCGATGCAGGGGACACGGGTTCGTGCCCCCGTCTGGGAAGATCCCACATACCGCGGAGCGGCTGGGCCCATGAGCCATGGCCGCTGATCCTGCGCGTCCAGAGCCTGTGCTCCGCAACGGGAGAGGCCACAACAGTGAGAGGCCCGCGTACCGCAAAAAAACCAAAACTTACGGTAAAGGGAATAATGAAGCTGTCCCACTATATGGCACGACAAAAGATAGTAGTGACATCAAAATCAGGGCCTATCCATCTCATTTGCAGTTATATACTCAGTGTTTAGCATAGCATTTAATCCCTCATCAGTATTCAATAAGAAGGTGTGTGTTGAATGACTTAAGGATGAATTAATGAATGAAAAAAGTTAATATGGTAGAAAATGTGTTTTATCCTTGTACTTTTGTGTGTTGCCTTCTGTATTTCAAGACCCAGCACTGTAACTGACACATAGAATATAAGCAGTAAAATTTGTTGAAAGAATGAATGAGTCCCCACAATTCTAAGAATAATTTTAAGACCAACACAGACCCCCTATCTGCCAAGGTCTATGACAGAAGTATCCAGAGATGAAAGCCTGATCTCAGCTAGTGGTAGAGCTGACAGAATTTATCTAGTTTTAATAATTTACAGCTCATCCCATTACATCTAGGCATAGTACCTACGTGAGCCATACAATTAAATGTTGACTGAAAAAAAATGCACAACCTAAAAGTTGAGAATTATGTTTTATTTGGAGGACATACTGAGGACTTAAGTCAGGAGACTGCCTCTCAGATAGCTCTGAGGGACTGTTCTGAAGAGGTAAGGGAGGGCACAGGATATTTAGGGGTTCTTGCAAAAAAAATAAAAATAAAAAACCCGGTAGTTGGAACATCAACATCTAGCTCCCCCAAGGTAGACTGCAGTGTGTTACCCTTCCCTCGGCCTACCCTGGGGCACCCTGAAGGGCCTACGGGTCTTAATGTGGCCCAGCAAGCCCAGGGGAGCCGGCGGGTCCTCAGAGTTCTTGTCCTGAAACTGGCGCTGACGCGACGGGGCCACGAGTCTCTAGACACTTACTGCCATTAAATGAATGCAGAACTGTGACTAAGGCCTCAGGGAACCTGCTTCACGGCTACCCTTCTGGATGCCAAATCAAGACCTTACGTTGAGGCTAGGGCTCCCGTTGAGATTCCCCTTAGCTCTAGAGCAGGGCAGGAAGAGCTCCCACCCAGGACCTGGAAGCACACTCTTTCTTTCGAGAAAACTCTTTTTTTTCTCAGAGCCATGCCTGCAGGGACTAGAAACACGGCAACAACAGTGTTTTTCAGGTTTTTTCCAGCTGCAAGAATGGAGCTTTCAAAATGGGAAAACCAGGCTTTTCGCTATAGACGCCATGTCTAGATTGGCACGCAGCCTAAATACGTGTGTTTTCTAACAAGTAAAAGAGACACAAGCTACCCACTGTGCCCTAAACTGAATCAACTTTTTAAAGCAGGGTGTTCTGCGACTAGCGAACTGCCTCAATGAAGGAATGCCTTCGGTCAGCCGAGGGGCCTGTGTATCTTCCAATATCCAGCAGTGTTACACAAAGAACTGTTCTTATTTGAAGTTGTACTGCAAACTGAATTTCCCCTTGAGGTATGGTGACTTCACGTATGAGGTCCGAGGAAGAATTGCCTTCCTCCCCTTTGAAGTCCCAAACCACTCCACCCAACATCTTTGTCTTTAGTTGAAAGTGGTATTTAAGGTGAGGATTTCAGCCATTTGGGAGATTTACTGAGTTCTCCTGGGTCTCTTCCATGTATACATATTATTAAATTTTGTTTGATTTTCTCCTGTTAATCTTTATCTGTCTCATGCCAATTTAATTCCTAGACTAACCAGAAAAATCTAGAAGGGTACAGGAAACTTTCTTCCTGCCCAACAGGCATTATAGTGCAGGGCACATTGCCTGCCTTTGAAAGCATCTGAACTTATACACATTGAGAACCCTCTCCTTTCCATGCCCCTTTACCATAGGCATAAAGATTTCTGTGCACATCGAGGCTGAGAAGAACTCCTGAGTCCATCATTGTTTCTCCAGGCAGTCATGAAGACTGTCAGAGAGGAAGAACTTTTCCTCTGCCCTTCTGTAGGCAAATGGAGTAGGGGGTCCCCAAAGAAAAAGAATCAAATATAACTTTTTGACATAAGAGAAGCCATTTTAAGCCTAAATCATTTGTGATCTCAGCCTGGTCATGATGCTTGCTCTTGAACAGGTCTCAGTAATTAATGAGCTAGTGAAATAAAATTGTCCCTTACCATCTGGTTCTATAAGAATGAAGTCACTAGCCACTGTAGTCTCTGACCTTGACAAAAAAGTAATCACTTGATCTAAAAGAGAACTGGAAATTTTTCTTTGAGCCAAATTTGAGGATTATAACCTGGGAAGAGCATCTCAGAAAACTCTGAAAACTGTTCTGCCCATTATAAACCCAGGGAGGTGTATAAGTTTTTTTTGAGACAGAGGGCTGTATATCAAATGACATTTTATTGAACATTTACATAATTCAGATCTAAGTGCTATCCTGCTGGTCATGTAACCCCTTACAAGGTCAAGAAGAAATGTTATCTCTTAAGGAGGGAGTTGTCTTGTTGATGTTAGGAGACTGTTGCTCTTTATGGTTGAGCAAGTGTCCCTGCCTATGGGGGAGGTTTGGTCAATGTATAATGCAGATGCACAGTGCACAGTGTGGGGAGAGAGGAGACCAAAGGGCAGAGAAGAATTTATGTTTACATTTCTCTTGTCTTGCCATAAAATATAAATTTTGTTTCACAACCTTCAACACACCCTGAATGGAATTCAGGACAGAGATCAGGAATGAGGCAGTCTATGCTCTGAGAAAACCCGGCAGAACAGGCCTTCAGATAGTTCGATATTTTCAGAAGATTTTATGAGCCCAGTTTCTTTTATCTTCTCATATCTAGAAAAGCACTAAAATCATTAATGGAGACATCTGCTCCTTGTGACTAGCAGCCACTATTTCATGACTAGCAGCAAATTTCTGCCAAAATGTGTCCCTGATTACATGTGTCCCCCTTCACCAAAATCACATACATGCTGACCATCCCCCTAACTCTTTCGAGCAGTTCCTCAGAGCTATCTGAGAGGCTGTTTCCTTGGCTATAGTCCTCATTTTGCCCCAAATAAAACTTAACTCACAACTCTCAGTTTGTGCTTTTTTTTTTTTCAGTTGACAGTTTAAAACTTTCCCAATTTGGCTGTTCAAGGAGCCACCGTTTTGGGAAAATCCCTGCTGTTCTCCTTACTTGCTGCAAGTAATAAACCCTTCCTTCTCCTGCCCTTTGGCTTGGTTGTGTCTTTTGGCTCAACAAAAGAAGTGTTTCAGGTAACACTTTGAGCTGGTCTAAGAATTAAATTGACGTGAGACTGATTAACAGGAGAAAATAAAACAAAAGTTTAATAATATGTATATCTAGGAGTCATTTTTGGCCTAAGCCGTTTTGCAATCTAAGCCTGCCCAGGATGCTTGCCGTTGAAAGGGTCTCAGTAATTAATGATCTTAAGGGAACAAAATAATGCAGAATCAAAGGACTGTTTTCAGGTCAAAGAAGTAACAATAACAAAGATAATTGTAAAGACTCCCAGTTCTCTTTCAATGGTAAAGATTAGCCTGATCAACTGGGAACATAAGGAATGATGATATTGACCTTTTCTGACCCTCATGACTTCAGTCCACTAAAGCTTGGACTCTGTGGACCACCCAAACCCCTTCATGAATATGCATATACCCTTAGCTTAAAAATTCCCCCATTTTGCTGTTCAGGAAGACACTGCTTTGGGAAAGACCCCCGGTGTTCTCTTTACTTGCTGCAAGTAACAAATCCTTTCTTCTCCCAATCTTTGTTTTTGTTGTGCCTTTCAGCTTGACGCCCACCAAGAGGCAAACCCAGGTTTTTGGGTAACATTAGCTCTTTGGCGGGCAATGAAAATGACATAAGGCAGATTAACAAGAGAAAATTAAATTATTATGTGCACATGGGGAATTCACGTAAGTATGAAGAATTCCAAAGACAGCAAGACAAGGTGACATATATATATTCTTGACTAAAGAGAAGTGAAGCTGAGCAGGACCCTGTGGCGCTCCTGGGCACTAAAGTCTTTCTGTGTCCCCCATTTCTTGTTTGCAGGGACTAGGCTTCAGTCTCCACAACCTTCCCTGAATTCCAAAGGGTAGGGTCAAATAGTTGCTAATCAGGGAAGGGAGGGGCTGCAGAGACAAGGGAGGAACTGTCAAGAAACAATAGTGCAGCTTTGGGACAAGATCCTGGTTCTGCCTCAAGGGAAACATATAACAACAACTTTGAGCTCTTCTACAGAACTCAAACCCCCAACAAATGGAAGATGTTAACTACTTGATGAAGCATCCTTCATTCTAGAGAGAAGGTCACAGTTTGATAACCTTGAGAAGCATAGAAGCTCATCAGGAGACCACCTGAGGCCAGATTAAAGGATTGCAGGCCCTGAACACACCATAATCCTTATCAGCAACCCTGACCTTGAACCACTGCTATAAAACTCCTCACCAAATCCCCCCAGGTTGGGACACACAGTTTTGAGGGCATTAGCCTGCTGTGTCCCCCTTTGCCTGGCAACGCAATAAACCTATTCTTTTCTACTTCACCCAAACTCTGCCCCCGAATTCGATTCCATACCAGTGCACAGAGGTCAAATTTCGGCATCAGAAGGAGGTATGGGTCTGAAATTTCAAGGGGAAGTAAGGTAATTCACAGGAAGTTAAAAAGAGTTAATGTTTGGTAAACAAATGTTTGCTGAGCCATCCAAAGACAATGAGACACAGAGAGAATTATTTTTTTGCGGTACGCGTGCCTCTCACTGTTGTGGCCTCTCCCCTTGCGGAGCACAGGCTCCGGATGCACAGGCCCAGAAGCCATGGCTCATGGGCCCAGCCGCTCTGTGGCACGTAGGATCTTCCCGGACCGGGGCATGAACCCGTGTCCCCAGCATCGGCAGGTGGACTCTCAACCACTGCGCCACCAGGGAAGCCCCACAGAGAGGATTTTGATCAAATGGGCTTTTCAATGTTCCTCCTGTTCTACCACACCTAGTGTTATACTACATTTATCTCTAGTGATAGCTTCTTCCTGGGACAGGCCTCCTGTCTTAAATTATTTTAGGCAATAAGGGGGAAGTTCAAAGGCTCTTCCTGAGTCTTTTGGGCCTTGATTGTTTTCAGCTCAAAATAATCCACATGTCATAGTGGCACATCTTGTGGTGGCCTGCACTTAGACCCATTGGCTCCCACGTGCAAATGAGAACCATGCAGTGACTCAGGGAGAGCCCTGAGCACATTATTCAGATAGACACCAACATGATGCAATTTTTCTTCGGTGTGTTCAGTGAGAGAAGCAATACAAGAGGCACTGCCCTTTTACTTTGGGGGAGGTTGACAGTCCCTTCTTGGAAAGGAAAAATAAGTACTTTTAGAGCATTTAGAAAACCTAAAACCTGTGACTCAATTTTTTTAAGTGCAGAGTTAATTTTACCCAAATGTGTTTTCTTAAAAATTGCAACCAGTCAAGATCAGTATCTTCAAGGGGTGCACCAGTTGTGATATTTGCTGACTTTACACTGTTCTGAAATTGAGGATACCTTCCCTCTTCTCAGTTAATGTTTATTTTTATTAACTTTTAAAACTGTTTTAAGTAGGAGATCTTTTACTGGAGCCTGAGGATTGATAATGTTAACCACTGTGACACTGCTCTGTTACCTCACATCAAACAAAGAATTGTGCAGGAGCTGATCACATACCCTGTGATTCCCCTCTCTCACCTGGTATTTAAAAATGCTTTCATGAAACCCATCAGGAAAGGGGGTTCAGGTGTTTTGAGCACTAGCTGACCTGAACTCCCGGCCTGGCACCTGCGGTAAATGCTGCACTTTCCTTCGCCATAACCTGGTGTCAGTAGATTTGCTTTACTGCACATGGGAGAGCAGACCCACGTTTTTTTCATCAGCATATTTATATATATTATTATATATTGTAGGCAATGGAGATATTTTACTTCTTTCCTACTGTGCTGTTTTATTTTTTAACTGAGTTAACCATGAAAGTCAATTTTTGTTGATAGAGGAGAAAAGGTACAAATTAATTAGCTATAGTTAAAAATTTAAAGCTTTCAAAATGCTTGTTATTTATAATGAGGTTTATTTAACAGAATTAGGAAATAATTCTGTATTTAAATGGTTCGATTGTGATTGTGGAACATGAAATTGGTAGTCTACAGGACATATACTAAATTTTCACCCTTAGCGATTCTATATTTGTACTGTCCATGTCAAGCTAAAATGTTGTTTTTTAACAATCTTTAGCAAACATATCTTAGTTTTATTAATCAGAGGGAATATAGGAGCTCAATTTGATATCGGGAACTTGAGCATTCCATCAACATGAATTTGAAGAATACACTATGAATATCTTCTACATTACATTTGAGTAGTGAATTGCTGGTAATTATTTAGGGAATTCTTTTGAAAAATATAGTCACCAGGGGCCAATAATTGAATTCTATTGAAATAGAGATAGATATTAATAAGAATGGAAAATTATATTTTCATTTTATATTGCCCATGTCTTCATTTTATTTGTAGGTTTTGAAAGTTTGCAAGAGAAAAATATCAGAATTTATACTTCATTCAGCAGAATCCCTTGGACCAAATGATCACACACCCAGAATACATAAGTGGAGACATTACTGACTATGGCCCAGGAGACAAGGACAAGACCTAGAAAAGACACAGTCAATAATGGAGGGAAAGAAAGATTGGAATAGACAGGCATTTCTCTTAATGAAAAATGTTAACAGTAGAATCCTTGAGGGAGAATCTTTGAAAACATTGGATTTCTATAACAATAAAAAATTGAGTCCCAAAGTACAATGAGAAATAACAATAATGAATAAATAGGATAAAGAAATTATATGTTAACTGGCATACATTCCAGGCGATGATCAGACTCCTGCAGAAACCAGGGCTTTCTGGCCTTTAATTCCCCTTGGGCAGAACTGCAGCACCCCTGTCCCCAGCCTTCAGCCATCAACTCCAGGACTACAGAGGCAGAGTCCTGGCTCTCAAGTCAGGCTGCCTCACTGACTTGAATGCCCATGGAAAAGGGAACATTGATCCTGACCTGAGACACAGCCCTCAGATGTTTGTAAGCTGGAAAGTCTGCATCAGACTTCCTCCTTGCATCTCTCTAGGGTGAACTAGGGAAAACAAAACGTCACAAAACCCTTTCCCACAGAAGAAGTCTGGGAAAAAACACATGACGATCTTGGCCTTGGTGCCAGGTGAGGCTGATATCACTAGAGCACACTTTCTCCTGGGTTTGGTACCAGAATCCAGGGCCCTGGTGGGAGGACCTGGGCTCTGCCCTGGGTTCCATGGACACAGACAAGCAAGTGTGATCTCAGCAACCTTCAAGGACCCAGATGTGAGAAAGAGGCAATGAAGACACGATGGCTGCTTCAGGGTGGCTTGGTGTCAGCCTAGAACAGCTGGACTTCATAAGGAATAACACACTGTGGAGGGAAATAATAAAGAATTTATAATAGGAACAGAAAATAGTTTTATTTGAGCCAAGCTGAGGGCTATAATGTGGGAGGCAGCCCCTCAAAAGGCTCTAAGGAACTTCTCCACTGAAGCATGGTAGTCTTATACTTTATCAGAACAAAGAACATACATCAAACATGACAGGGGTCTGTTCCTTAAAGATTTCAAAAGAGACAGATTGAGTACATATATAGTGAGACAGTAGGATCCTGGTACGTGGGAAAGGAACCTCATCTTCGAGAGGGTGTTAACATGGGCATCATAAGAAGGGAGTCATTTATCCTTCTTTGTGAATCAGACATTTCTTTTCCTTAATGGTTAAAGCAGATGTGCTGTGTGTGTTTGACAGGCTCTTTCAGTTCACACAAAGTTTACACTGAACCATGTATAAGCCTAAATGATTTCCCCATACCTCATTACGTGAAAAATTTCTCCCTCAACACTATAATTTGGGGCTTGACTAATCTTGGAGATAAACCAGACCCATAATACCCTCAGCTCTCTAGGCCTCTCCACCTGCAGATCCTGCTGTATCCTCCCCCCAGAGCACAGCACCACAAGAGGGTGTCAGGTGAGGGGTTTGGGACTCAGAGAATTGACTCCCGAAAGTGTTTCTGTTTTCCAAGATAAATAACAATACAGTTTGGATTCTAAAAATCATCCAAATAAGTGACAAAAAAAATGCTAGACCAACAGTGAATCACAGCGTTTTTCATAAGATAAATGAATGTTATATAATGAAAGAGTAAATAGAGCCCAGAGGCTTTAATATGTAAAATTAAAATGGACTTCAGTAGTGTTTAAAATACATCTAAAGGTCATATTTATGAGCTGCAAGTCCAGCTGTATTCCACAAGAATTTAGGCAAATGCATGAAAGATGAGTTATGAGTAAAGCACTATCCCCAAACTGTGGGTGTGGGGAAACTCATCCTAGCACTTTGTGCAGAACTAATACATTGCAACCATATCTGGTTTCAAAACTGATATTTTCTGCAACTAAAAAGGCAGAAATAAGCTAAATAAGCTACCTATCCCCTCTTTGCCCTTCAGTTATTAATTAAGACTCCTATTTCTTCCTCTCTTATCTATTTTTTTAAATTCCAATTTCAAATGCCAAAATATTCAGCTATTATATATGTTATTGTTCTCTTAATTTAGTGTCTACACAGCCTGAAATTTCTTTTTAATTTCCCTATTATATAATTAGTTTTATATTCATCAGTTATGTGACATTTCCAGCAGGTACTGAGCTTTTATGCTCCAAATGTATGTCCTTCCATACTTTAAGGCACATAAATATACTTTATAGTTTTACATCAATTTAAAAGGTAATCTACTGAGTGCAAATCTGTCTTCAGCATTTTGTTGGGGTCAGCAGTGGGGAGTGAAAATGTAGAAGAAGGAAAAGACATGGCTTATTGTTCTCAAAAGAAGTTACAGAGAAACCTCTGACTTCCTTATCAAAAGGAGACCCATTTCTTTTTCAATGTCTTTTCTTCTTAAAAAAAAATCTTTATTTATTTATTTATTTATTTATTTATTTATGGCTGCATTGGGTTTTCGTTGCAGTCTGAGGGCTTCTCATTGTGGTGGCTCCTCTTCTTGCGCAGCACGGACTCTTGGCTCATTGGCTTCACTAGTTGCAACATGCGGGCTCAGTAGTTGTGGCTCTCGGACTTAGTTGCTCCATGATATGTGGGATCTTCCTGGACCAGGGCTTGAACCCATGTCCCCTGCACTGGCAGGCAGATTCTTAACCACTGTGCCACCAGGGAAGCCCTCAATGTCTTTTCTATTGACTTCAAATCTATCGGGCTTTAAAATTATTTGTGTGTGTGTGCTCATATTCTGACTGTCTCTCACAGCAGATTGTGAGTTCTGTGAAAGTGAGGCAGGAGATAGATGGGCCCCAGGGTAAGCAGCAGGAGTTCATTCCCTCTGGACAGAAACTCCAAAATATCAATAACAGGGCAATCGAGAAAGGAGGCTGTGCCCTGCACAGATAAGAGATAAAAGACTAGATGTTCCTCATTCTCGTAGTCAAGGAGACCTTCCCAGCTACACATGTGCAGAAAGGTTCCTTGGAGGTCAAAAAGGGAGAGGGCACCACCCCATAGTAAGTGATGTCAACTACCCATAGGCCTCTTCGCTAGAATCCATCTTGGCTAAGAGATGCACATGAACACGGGAGGACCCTGAGGTATACCAAATATGGACTCAGAACCAAGCAAAGCAAGATGATTGGTCAAAGGAAACCTGGAAGAAATTCCCCATAAAAGTGATTCAAACTACCAAGTGAGCGCAACTCTCTCTCTGAGCCCGCCCATGTGTCTAGCCACATGTATTCTTTGTCCTCCTAATAAACACTTTACTTGTTTCAGTACTTTCCATGTCTGTGGAAATTCATTTCTACACAGCAGACAGGCCAGGAACTTGTCACTGGCCACTAGTCCCTGGTGGTCTAGTGGCTAGGATTTAGTGCTTTCACCGCCCCGGCCTGACTTCAATCTCTGGCCAGAAACCAAAATCCTGCTTCAAGCAGCTGCAGGCTGAGGCCACCTGAGATGAAAACAGGGGCAATGTTTATCTTGTTTAAAATCATGTCTTGTCAAAAAACAAAATTCAACTGAGTAAATTTGAAAATCTGATTGGACTTATTTGATGCTTTGTGAATTGGGCAGCATCTCATCTAGTAAATAGAAGGGCACTTTGAGAAGTTTTACAGAGTGGAAGGTTTTTATAGAAAGGAGGGTGGGCAAGAAAGTCATTAGCAAAAGAAAAAAAGGTTATTTGGGACCAGTACTATCTTCTCTTTGTAGGGAAGGGAAGCCTTGAGTTTTATCTTGCAGATTGCCTCTTCTTCTTGGTTTGGGGGAGATGGAGAGGGCCCCTGTGATAGATTACCACATTGGTGCCGACCAGAAAATTCCAGATTTCAGAATTAAGATAACATTTCTGGTGAAGGTCGAAATTGCAAGTAGGTTAGGTATTAAATATATGCGTGGTATCGTGGGCTTCAGCACAAATGAAACCATTTTGTGTCAGTGGTTTTCCTCCTTAATAGTCCCTAATGCAGAACTAGCAGAAACACAACAAAGATTTGTGAAAAAGGAAATGAGTGCCTAACTCAATTGGTCAACTGGTGTAAAGAATGTGGCATAAGAATAAAAAGATCTAGAGAGCAGATGAAAGAAGCTTTTGTTTATATTTTTAAAAGGAATGTCTTCTGTGTTTTCAAATTACTGCCAATCTAATCAGCAATGTTGATGTGACTTAAAAATGATGCTTTTGAAAGGTTAGAGAAAGGAAAAACAAGAAAAAAATAAGGATGTTTGGCATTCTGGATGTTGGCTAAATGGCAATTTAATCACTAAGAACATATTTTATTCTATTGTCATGATATATATGTAATATATGTAAACATATATTTATATGTCATACATAATATATATTTCCTTTTAATCACCCCTTTTGGGGTACAATTTACATACAACTAATAGCACTCATGTTAAGTGTATAGCACAGTTAGATAAATTTTGACAAATATGTACATTTGTGTAATCACTACCACAATCATGATACAGAAAATTTCCATTACCCAGAAAGTTTCCTTAGGCTCCTTTGTGGTCAATCCTCACCTTCCTACAAAAGTGATATGATGATTTGCTTTCAGTGACTATAGTTTTCCCATTCTCAAATTTCCATAACTAGAATCTAACAGTGTGTATTTGGTTCCTGTTTTCTTTCACTCAGCATGTTTTGAGATTCATCCATGTTATGTATATTAATATTTCATTCCCCTTTATTGCTGATGTGAATTACTCATTCACTTGATGAACATTTGAGCTGCTTACAGTTTGCAGCCTTAACCTTTATGAAACCATCGGGATTTCCATTAGAATTATTTAATTTCTTACCCAATTCAACGGTATGATTTGAAAGTTATCAGAAACCTGCACTTGTCAGAAAGTCTTTAGTATGAATCTTCCTGAAGATGAAGCATTTTTGCAAAAGCATCTATGAATGATAAAAAGACTTAAAAAGACACAGTTAAAGAGCTGGTTAAAATGCAATTGACAAAAAAAATGTGTTTACTCCTGTAACATACAAATTTGACATTCAAATTTTAGAAATTTTATTTAATTTCATATAAAATAAGAATATCTATATTAATTATATTTAGTATAATCTAAATGTATAACCTAAGAAGGTTGGAGATACATTTATCTCTAATCAATTGACAGTGACTCCCATAACATACCAAATCATCCTAATTAGTTTAATATCTCTCTTTGAGATGACTTAGGGGTCCTCTGAAACATCCCAAAGGTATCTAGAGGTCAAAATATCTTTCATTAGGATTCTATCCTTGAGAAGTTTATCCAAAATGTTAAAAAGTTTCAAGACACTTGGTCAAATAGGAGTACAGATCACTGTGAAACAATGTGTATCCATTTAACCAAAGTTACAATGAAAGATTTTAAAAGCAAGTACAGAAAGTTATAACAGATTATTTAAAAGGTAAAGAAAATTTACAATCTGTAATCAAAAGCAAATCAATATTCCAAGAAAACTTTTTTCTCTTAATAGAGAGAGAAAAAAATTTTAAGTTTTTGTACCACTTTACTTTTAATCTTAAAATTCATTTACTCAATTAAATTCATTCTAATCTTAGTGAGTCCTGACAACACATAGAATTTCTTTCTAAAGATTACTTTTTCCCCAGAAATCTACAACTTTCTATATTCATATTAACTTGCCCTTTATTTTATTTCCTCTTTAGAAATAACCAGCTTTAAGACAAAATTACTTCCTTTTTCTTTAACAAAATAAATTCCTATTCTTCATACCTTCTTTTAATGAAAACACACATCCTATTACCCTGTATACGAAAATGTTCTCATTATTTCTAGTGGCTTTAATTACATATTTAATTAGAATTCTCAAGTCTTAAAAACCTAAATTCCTAGTAAAAATTAAGAAGTAAGCAATTATGAGCTGTTCTTTACATTAGCATTCTGTAGATTGGCAAATTTATAAATAAATGCTATTTATAATTTCTAAAAATATGTGCTTTCTTATGGAAAATGTCTCATTGTGACACCAAACATATTTATTAATAGTCTTAAATATCTTTACTTTCTCTGTAAAAGGAAGCCAATGTTTAGTAATTAATATTTCAGTATATTATTTTATTTGGAAAAGACCTTGATATTCAATGAATTCTCATCATTTAGCTTAATTTAGTTAAACTCTAAAATTTCAAGTTACTAAAACTTCCAGAAAAGCTATTTTTAAGTAGACATTCCTAAAACATAATTATTCCCAGAGTTCACCTAAAAACTCTTGTCTCAGTTACCTCTATTTTATTCACTTGTTATCAAAAATTATGTTTAGATTACCCAAGAAAACTTTATGAGACATTAGACCAAGTCAGCCATTATCCCAAATTGAATATTGAATATTTTTCAGATCACATGAATCTGAAATTCATTCAAGTTAGTTTCTTTTATATTTCTGAGAATTTCTGTAAGTGCTTAATTTCCTTTAAGTCAATTAAATAGAGCTCATTTACAAACTAACTTTGATAATACCATCCAAAGGAAAAGAGATATATTTATAATGTACACATGGACATACATACATTCCAGACAAACAGAGATCTCACAGTTTTCCTGCCTGAGTTTAAAAAGGACTCTTCTCCCTTTTTTTCCCCCCTCAGTCTCAGGAATTGGCGATGGTATAGACAAGAGTGAGTGAGAGTACATTAGAGCCCAGGGTAGAACATTTACATTTCAAAGGCACAGGGAGAAAAATGTAAGTTCCTCCTAGTAAGATTTGTTTCCTTCTGGTCAGAATAGTGAAGAGATACTTTTAACAAGCCAGCTTTTTCATATGCAAAAACAAGTTTTAGAATGTCAAAAAGTGCCCCATCTGGGGCATTATTCTCCAGAGCCTAAAGAATACTGTGACCACATGATTTTAGAAAAATATCACCTTCTCCTTTTCATGGGTATGAGCCCATGAAACTAAGAGCTAAGAATTTCCCAATTCTGCAAAATACACCGTAGGGAATATAAGATGAAACAGAGCTCTGATTACCCATTCTCAGTTGTTTATGGCTGGTAATCTTAAAATCTCAAACAAACAAACAAATGCAGTCTCTCAGGGTTTCAAAATCCTCAGCCCAAAAGGGAAAATCCCAACAAATGTTTAGCCACTGACAGACCCAAATGGCTAAGAGAATGAATACCCTGGTATTATCACACACAAGTTCCACTACTTACTAGAGAAATCTCAACCAGCAAAGCATGTGTCTTTTTCCCTTTACCACAGAAATCAAAAGTGCCATGGGCCAATGATGCCTGCTCAGTGGCAAGTGTTCAGGGCCATCTCTGAGACAAAGGTGCTCAAGCAGCTGCTGAGTCGTATCCATGAGCTGCCACTGGTCAGGGGCCAGTGTGCTATGGTTGAGATGACCACTAGGGATGGTGGCCCCTTCATTGTTGCCCAAATTATTGCCAAACGAAACACAGATTCACTCACCCAATGCAGAGCAAAGCCAATCTACTGATATCAGTTGTGGTGAAGGAAAGTACAGTGTTTATTTGCAGGATGCGAAGCAAGGATAACAAGCAGCTAATGCTCAAAAGACCCAAACTCCCTGAAGACTTTTGGGCAAGTGTTTCTAAAGACAACATTAGGAGTGAGGGTCTCAGGGTGAATTATCAGTTCATGGACATTCTTTTGATTAGTTGGTGGAGAGGTGACAGGGTGATGTTTTGGGAACCTTAATCATCAGCCTTCTTGTTCCAACCAGTCTGGGACCTACATGCTTGTGATCAGCATGTAGTCAAATCCTCCATCAGGTGGAGAGCCTTAGTGTCTACAGAAAACGCTCAAGCGTCGTGGTCCATACGTGGGTTGGAAAAGAATTTCCAGACACAAGGCAGAATGTAAAGAAGATAGAATTTATTAGAGGAAAGTGTCTCTGCCAGAACAGCAGGCTGACTTCCTAGTAGTCTGGGGGAGTGGACCCCAAACATGTGCTATTGATCAGTTTTTATAGCCAGAAAACAAAGGAATGCTCCAAGGTGAAAATTTCTTTTACTAATTGGTCGAGGCACATATACTTTCCTTCTATAGAGTGGCAGTGGGACAGGGAAGATGCCTTTTCTTATTTGGGACAGGTCTCATCGCCCAGCTGGGCTCAGGAATTTCATAACCATCACAACATGGTGGGGAGGGCAATTAAGGGTCTGATAAGGGGTGTAACGCTGACACTTTTTCAGAGAGGTTTGTCCTTTGTCCTTGAAGCACCATTGTCCTTGGAGCACCACATCAAGGATATGTGTCAGACTGTTATCTATATCCCTTGAGGAGAAAGGGATAGAGACAACACTGTTTTTCAATCTATTGTTACTTTTCTTGCTTGACTGCTTTTCCTTTGTTTCTGAATTTGGTCAGTTCTATAATCATTAACTGCTCTTTGGAAATCAAGGGGGGCCTAGGAGACTAAAGCTTTGTTCTACAAACAAGAAGCAGGGAACACTGGGAGTCTGTCACTGGGAAGGCCCCACAGGATCCTACTCAGTTTCACAATCATGAATAAAGTTGTTTCTATGAACGTTCATGTACAAATTTTCTGTGGACATATTTTTCTCATTTAAATTCCTAGGGGGTGAAATTAGGGGGTTGTATTAATGCCAAACTGTTTTCCAAAGTAGTACATCATTTCACATTTTCTTCAGGAATGTATGAGACTTCTGGTTGTTCTCCATCCTTACTAACATTTGATGCTATCAATCTTTTTAATTTTAGTCATTCTAGTAGATGTGAAGTTATTTGCATTGTGGTTTTAATTTTTCTTTGATGACTAATAATGCTGAACATTTTAAAATGTGGCTTATTTACCATTCATGTGTCTTCTTTGGTTAAGTGTCTTATTAAATTTTTGGCCCAATTTAAATTAAATTGTTTGTCTACTAAGTAGTGTTTTAGTAAAAGCTGGAGAAGAAGCAAGTTAGGCTGGATTACAGAAAACAAGGGGGAGAGTGGTAGGAATGAGGCCAAGAGAGACCTGGGAGAAGGGGAGAAGAGATCAAAAAGGACTTTGAGGCCTTGGTGAGAACTTTGGATTTATTGTAATTAAATTGAATTCACTGGATGATTTTGAGTATAGAGTGGCACAATCAGGCTTAAATTTTAAGGGACCACTTTGGCAGCTCTGTGAACAGGCCAGAGGAATGGGAGTAAACACAGGATAGACTAGGAGGTTATTGCAGCAGTCAGAAAGAGAGAAACTGGTTAGTTGCAGTTCTGAATGACCTTTCCCCTCACTCTTGTTCCTGACATTCCAAACTGCATAATTTCAGATATGGAAGACTGAGAAATTTCCTGGATTTTCTCAACAGAATATTGACTTACTCAAGGCCTTTAAGTGGAACACACTCTACTGAGGGTTGAGAGAAAGCTGACAATAGTGGCTTGCTTAGCTTAACTCCGTGGTTATGGTTGTGAGTTGTGGTTGCAATATTATGGTTGTGTGACTCTTTGGTTAGTATTCACTTTCTCCATCTTGGAATATACGTTTGATGAGGATGGAAAAATGATCTCTGTTTTTATTTTTTTTTTATTTTTATTTTTTTTTCTTTTTGCGGTATGCGGGCCACTCACTGCTGTGGCCTCTCCCGTTGCGGAGCACAGGCTCCGGACGCGCAGGCCCAGCGGCCACGGCTCACGGGCCCAGCCGCTCCGCGGCACATGGGATCCTCCCAGACCGGGGCACGAACCCGTATCCCCTGCATCGGCATGCGGACTCTCAACCACTGCGCCACCAGGGAGGCCCTGATCTCTGTTTTTAACTTGTCACTGTAGCCTCAGTTTGAGCACAGTGCCTTCCAATTAGCAGTTAGTCAATGGTTTATTTGTAGGGGAGTGAATGTGTGTATGTGTGAGGGAGAGAGAGAAGTGGGGCAGAAACGGAGAGGGGAATAGACAGCCATAGGGACAGGGGAACAAGTCCATATTGCAAAAGAACAGGACAATATTTTCTGTGAGCAGAATGCTCAGAGCCTGTGTACTGTGTTCTTTTCTACTTTCTCAGGTTAGATTTATCACTTCATAAATTTTCTTTATCTTATCCAAAATGAATCTACATTTTTTTTCTTATAAGTATAAAGAAAAAGATTTGGGGGGGGGGATTTTTAATGTCTCACTACAATTCAAGTACCATACATGTCTCTTTCTATTATTTGTATATCTTGAAAATATACCAGCATTATTTTCTAACACAAAGGAGGCACTAAATAAAATTTTTTCTTTGAAATATTGGTACTATAAATTATAAGAGACAGGAGCCATGTTTTTTTTTTATTGTATTATTTTTTTATTAGTTTCTGCTTTATAACAAATTGAATCAGTCATACACATACATCTGTTCCCACATCCCTTCCCGCATGCATCTCCCTCCCTCAGGAGCCATGTTTTCACAGCTCTGTTTCTTGAGCACCCAGCCCAACGGTATTGTGGAGATGGAATAACAATCACCATGAGCCCAGGTCACTGCTGACAAAGGGACTTGCTTTCTCTCTAAACCATTTGACTTTGTTGGTGCCCAGGGCAGGATGCTCCAAAATATGCCTCAGTGGAATATTACTTTGAATTAAAGTTACTGAAGAAATGACTGATGCAAGAGAGACACACTGACCTTCCTATCTGTCTCCATGAAAGCAGGAAATTAATATCTCATGTGAATGGTGCCCTCCCTGTACCAGGAGGTAGAAAGACATCATTAGCACCAGAGATAGGGAATGCAGGGTCAAGAAGGCTGTATAAACCTTGTTACTTCTTTAACTCAAGAAGGTTGGCAGGGACATTTCTTCCTCCTCAACAGCTGACAAGACAACCAGGAGGCTGGCTAAACCCTGCTTCCCACCACAAGACTGCTGCAGCTGAGAGATCCTAGGACACATGACAAAGGCCAGCAGAAGGTAAAATTTCTTATCTCCTCAACTTCCCAGGCCTGTAAGGTCTGGTCGGAGGGAAAGTGCTTAAGAGTCTCCTTTTCTCTATCTCTAAATTTAGATTAGCAGAAGAAAATACTTATGGAGCAAGATCCTTGTGACATAGAAAATCTGGTTTTTGGAAATGAGTAATCTCGTCTCAGTTTTTCTTAATCCTTTCCTCCCAGAGATAGTCACTGTTTTTCTTTGTCTCTGTCTCCTGAGTCATGTTTCATAAGAAGAAAGAACCATAGGGCAGAGTACAGGCATAGGCCCTATAAGCTTGCTGTTGGAGACAGCCTCACAGACTGGTGAGTTAACAGTTCTCTCCAGTCCAGTGCCTATTAAGACAAACTTTGCTGTGAGTCCTCTATATAAAAACTGGATGAGATTTTTCCTTCTGTATTTTCCTCTGTCCTGAGAGTTTGGCTTTTTGTCCAGTGAGAATATTCTCTCTGGTCTCCACCATCTGGATGGTGTATTTACTGGGGTGCATCTGGTAACCAGTTGAATTGACTGGGGTTCTGAGACACAAAGTCATAAACAGCACACTCTAGTCTTGTTGTGCCAGCTGTCAGAGGAGTTTGTCCTAAGGGGACCCAGTCCATAAGGGGCCTTTGTTGTTTCAACCTTCATTACCTTGTAAGTGTTGGAAAAGTCCCATTCCAGCAGCATATGCCTGATGTCACAGATTAGTAGGTTTGGGATCAGAGGTGCCTCAAATTCCCAGGAGAGACCAGGGACACAGTTTGCATTATACCACCCTTACTGCCTGTGCAATGAAGGCCTTTGCTTTCTTAGATTATCCTTGGAAATGAATTTTCAAATTATAGGGGCTATACCATCCGTGCCCTCTCCATCTGAAAGTATGCTTACTTCATCCATGGTAAGGATTTATTCTAAGCCTGAAAAGTTACCTCTGGGTCGTTCCATAAAAAGCCTTACTGATTTGAGTCACTATTTGAAATTAATGAAAGGTCTTACTCCTCAATGGCCAGATGATGGATCCTTTAAATTTGCTGTATTTAAAAGATTACCTGTTTGAGAGCTCTCATCATAAACAGCTGTCATATTGGTATTTATGGAAGGATCAAATTGAAAGGAAAAATAATGTATAACAGCTAGCCTTAGGGAATCGTTATTAAGATGAAATAAAAGAAATTAGACTTAAAATAAAAATCCAACGTGAATTCCCCTTTTTAAGAAAAATTTTAAAAATTGCCCCATCTCCTCAGCAATTCCTTAGGCCCTCCTACAAATAATTAGGAAAAGATCAGTTGGAAGCCAATATTCAAGAGCTAATAGAAACAATTATCTTTGTCTTCCAAATCTCTACAAAACCAGAAATGCAACTTAGGAACAAGTCAAGGCCCATTTATCTTCACCAACCCTGAAACCTATTCTTCTCAAATTCTTGTAGATATTATAAAAGTTGAGGATAATTGGAGCAAAATTGTCCTGTACTTAAGAAGAAAAAGTTTTTAAAATAATAATTACCCTGAGATTTATGATAATAGAAAAATACACTCCAAAACTCACAGAAGAAAATTTACATTTTTTTCTCTGCCCCTTAAAGTTAAAAATCTTACCATGTCTTTGAAATGTAAACACAGCCACATTGCCTGAGACTGAGCCCAGATTATCTCAATTGTTAGAACCTGAAACTAAAATTTAAAGAAAAAAAAGGAAAGAGGTGTTTTTTTAAACAAAAACCACCAAAAAAACCCTCTCTTGCTCAAACTCTAAATCACAGTCTCCTTAAAATTGTTTATCAAGGGCAAGTACACTTAAAGGGCAAGAAGACTTAAAAGTCTTCTCCATAACTAGTAAAAGACTGTAGCTATCTGAGTGAGTAAACTTAATTTATTCCAACAAGCAATCTAAAAATTCTCAAAAATATAACAAAAACGAGTACAGATATTTTTCAAATTCACATGATCTTGGATAATTTTTGGTAAGTAAAATCCAGTTCAGGTATAATGGTTTAATTAATACAGACATATCTTAAGAGTTATCAGCATTAAGTATAAGAGCTTTATGCTAGGTAGTTTTACTAAAAGTCAAATAAGCTCATGTTATCTCTTTTACAAAATTTCTCAGAAAACAGTAATAATAATAATAATTTAAGATGATGGCTAACACTACTTTAACATCTTATGAAATTGTCATGAGTAATCTGAGTGATTGTTAAGAACAAATTAATTAAATAGACATAAGATAAGAATTCTTTTAGGTAAACTTTTTTTAGCAATAATTGTTTTTGCTATGTCAACTTAAATAGTTTTCTAAATGTCTTTGATAAATTGTACCCTTAGAGTTTTGCTAAGCTAAATTAAATGAATTGAATGTCTAAATCATTTCCAACTAAGACAAAATACTGAAATATTAATTGCTGAACGAGTCTAAGTTTACCTACTTTTGACCTCTTATTACACACTAAATATGTTTGGTTCTATTAGTAAACATGTCTTGTGCTTCATTAAAAGCTTGCACTATGAAGTAGAATATGATTCTAGAAATTATGAAATGTATTTATAAGTTTGCCAAGCCACAAAATACTTACACAGTTAATAATTTTTAACTTTATCTTTACAAAAAAATTAAAGCTTCAAAGGATTAAGAATTGTAAATAATATATGTGGTTAAAGCTACTAGGAATTATAAGGAAATTAGAATATGTTTTGGGGTAAGAAAAAGTGTAAGCTATGGAGATGTTTTTGTTCATATAAAAACTTTGTTAAGTGATTTTTGTCCTAAAGCTGGTAACTTCTAAATGGGAAGGAGAACAAGGGACAAGTCAAAATGGGCAGAGAAATTTGTAAGAGGTTTGTTAAAAAGGAATCTTTAGAAAGGAATTTTATGTGTAGTCAGGTCTAAGATTGGAATGAATTTAATAAAGTGATTGAGTTTTAATATCCAAAGTAAGCTGGTAGAAAATTAAAATTAGTTTTTTCTCTCTTTTTGCAAAATTTTCTTAATTACTGGTCTGCTCTTAATGAGAAATTGTAAACAAAGACTTTTTTTTACATTTAATGTAATCTGTCTAGCAAAACAAATATTGTACATTTTGTCTTGATGAGTCCTTGATAATTTTGAAGAAAAACTGAGTGCTTTCAACATTAAAAGAGCTAAGTCTTTTTACACTATTTAACTATCTGTATTTACATGTGAATCTTTGTCACTTTGATTAAATTGATAACTAAATATTAATTCACAGTGACATATGATCATATTTGACAAAGTGTTTTAAAACATTTTTATTTTTGAAAAAGTAGATTTTCCCCCAAGTCAAATTCTAAATGAAGTCTTATTGACCTGGAAATAATGTTCAGGTTTTCCAGAGGCCCCTTGGAACACCCTCAAAGATTTGTTTTATCTTATTAGAAAAGAGAGCTATGAAACTCATTAGGCTTATTTGGTATGTTACTTACATGGGAAGCATTGCTAAATAAATGATCATAAACTCTAGGTTATATCATAAGGGTGAATGTTATTAATATAAATGTTCTAGAAAGTATATGAAATTCCTAAAATTGGATATGTCCTAGTATAATGTTATCAGTCATAATTCTAGTTATTATCTTAAATGTTTTGTGTCACAGAGATAAATTTTCTTGTCAATTCCATTAGAATGAATCAAATTTTTAGTAATGGATATTTGTCTTTTATTACTTAGACAATGGTTTTACTCAGATGCTTTTACAAAAGCTTCCTGAAAATGTGTTTCATGTTCAGAGAAATTCATGGAAAAGGATCTAACAAGTATTCTAGAACACAAGTTTCTGATGAATTTCAAATCATTACACTGAACTGAGTAAGAATTTACAAAACCCTAATGGAGAAATTGATGGTTTCATAAAACTTCTAACAAAAGATCAAACAAAACAAGAATTAATTACATGGGACTAAGTAAACTGAAGAAGATGGTTATAATATTTTATGATTTTAAAAATAAATTTATTTAGTTTATTTATTTTTGGCTGCATTGGGTCTTTGTTGCTGTGTGTGGGCTTTCTCTAGTTGCAGCGAGTGGCAGCTACTCTTCATTGTGGTGCGTGGGCTTCTCATTGCAGTGGCTTCTCTTGTTGTAGAGCATGGGCTCTAGGTGCATGGGCTTCAGTAGTTGTGGCTCGTGGGCTTTAGTAGTTGTGGCTCATGGGCTCTAGAATACAGGCTCAGTAGTTGTGGCACGTGAGCTTAGTTGCTCTGCGGCATGTGGGATCTTCCTGGACCAGGGTTTGAACCCATGTCCCCTGCACTGGCAGGCAGATTCTTAAACACTGTGCCACCAGGAAAGCCCCATTTTATGATTTTTTTTTCGTGGTACGCGGGCCTCTCACTGTTGTGGCCTCTCCCGTTGTGGAGCACAGGCTCCGGATGCACAGGCTCAGCAGCCGTGGCTCACAGGCCCAGCCACTCCATGGCATGTGGGATCCTCCCAGACCAGGGCATGAACCCGTGTCCCCTGCATCACAGGCAGACTCTCAACCACTGCACCACCAGGGAAGCCCTATGATTTTTAAATTTGAAACATTGCTGGTTTTATTTTTTTTAAGTTTGGTTTCTCCAAATGTAGGAAAATTTGTTTTTCTCTCTTAAGCTTAGAGCAGTTTGGTAAATTATACCCTTGTAAGCAAAATTGAATCATTTGTCTTTTTCTCCCTACCCGATTCCTCCAGAATTCAGAAGCTTTCAGTGAACATTTTTATTTTCTTGGCAATATAGTTATTTGCATAATTTCAATAAGAATCTGTTCTCCTTATAATAGCACATAATTGCAAACATTGATTATATTACTAAAGTTTTGCCTAGAATGTCATATTTGAGAGAGATATACATAAACTTAGGTTTGACCAAACAGCTTTAAGAAACTAAGGTTGACTTCATGGAGCCAATAAAGCCCCTTGGGAAAATAGTGTGGTACCTTGCTTAGAGTTCCCAGAAGCCTTACTAGTTGAGTAAGGAAGGTCACTTCCTTGCAAATGAAAGAACCTCAGAATATTTGGGGGACATTTAGGAGAAGAATTCACCCAAATCTATAGATGTCAAATGATTGGCTTGGCTTCTTAGCCTCAAGGGACTATTAAAAGTTTAATCTGGAGATTCCTTATAAAAAGTTCCAGCAAAGCAGATTTAAAAGAACCTATATGGGAGATTTCCCTCTAACCCTGGAGATATTCTGCAGAGATAGTGGTTGACCAGAGGTAAAGCCTGAAGTCCTTCATGAATTTCAATCAAAATTGAACTTTAAGAAGCCAGAACTCCTCACAGTGACATTCAGGAGAGAGGGTAGAGACAAAGATGGCAGAGTAGAAGGACGTGAGCTCACCTCCTCTCATGAAACCACCCAAATCACAGCGAACTGCTGAACAACCATCAACAAAAAAGACTTGAACATACAAAAAAGACACTCTACATCCAAAGACAAAGAAGAAACTACAACTAGATGGTAGGAGGGGTGCTTTCATGATATAATCAAATCTCATACCTGCTGGTGGGCGACCCAGAAAGTGGAAAATAATCATCATATCACAGAGGTTCTCCCACAGGAGTGAGAGTTCTGAGACCCACGTGAGGCTCCTCAGCCTGGGGACATGGCAATGAGAGGAGGAGATCCCAGAGCATTTGATCTTGAAGGCCAGTGGGACTTGAGGGCAGGAGCTCCACAGGATTGGGGGAAAGAGACTCCACTTTTGGAGGGTGCACACAAGGTTTCATGTGTACTGGGACCCAGGGCAAACCAGTAACTCCATAAAAGCCTGGGCCAGACCTACCGAGGGTCTTGGAGGGTCTCCTGGGGAGGAAGAAGTTAGCTGTGGCTCACTGTGGGGGCAAGGACACTGGTGGCAGAGAACCCAGGGAATAATTTTTGGTGTGAGCTCTCCTGCAGGTCACCATTTGGGCACTGAGACCTGGCCCCACCCAATAGCCTGCAGTCTCCATTCTGGGATGCCTCAGGGCAAACAACCAACAGGGTGGGAACACAGACCCTCCCATGAGCAGACAGGCTGCCTAAAGTTATTCTGATTCCACAGCCACCTCTAAACACCACTTGACACAACCCTGCCCACCAGAGGGAGAAGACCCAGCTCCACCCACCAGTGGGCAGGCACCAGTCCCTACCACCAGGAAGACTGCACAAGCTCCTGGACCAACCTCACCCATCAGGGGGCAGGCACCAGAAGTGAGAGGAGCCATGATCCTGCAGCCTGAGGAAAGGAGGCTACAAACACGGAAGACAGAGAAATGTGTTCCAGATAAAGGAACATCATGAAACTCCAGAAGAACAACTAAGTGAAGTGGAGATAGGCAATCTTCCTGAAAAAGAATTCAGAGTAATGATAGTAAAGATGATACAAGTAACTGGAAAAAGAATGCAGGCACAGACCAAGAACATAGATGAAATTTTTAACAAAGAGCTAGAAGTTTTAAAAAACAAAGGGAGATAAACAATAACTGAAATGAAAAATACTCTACAAGTAATCAATAGCAGAATAAATGAGGCAGAAGAATAAATAAGTGAGCTGGTAGACAGATTGGTGAGAATCACTGCTTTGGAACCAAATAAAGAAAAACAATAAAAACAAATGAGGACAGTCTAAGAGACCTCTGGGACAACATTAAATGTGCCAACATTCACGTTATAGGGGTCCCAGAAGGAGAAGAGAGAGACAGAGGGGCTGAAAAAATATTTGAAGAGATAATAGCCAAAAACTTCCCTGACATGGAAAAGGAACAGTCACTCAAGTCCAAGAAGCACAGAGAGTCAAATACAGGACAAACCCAAAGAGGAACACGCCAACACACATGAATCAAATTGACAAAAATTAAAGACAAAGAAAACATTAAAAGCAACAAGAGAAAAACAACAAATAACATACAAGGAAACCCCAGTAAGGTTATCAGCTGATTTTTTTCAGCAGAAACTCTGCAGGCCAGAAGGGAGTGGCCCAATATATTTACAGTGATGAAAGGCAAAAACCTACGACCAAAAGTACTCTACCTAGCAAGGCTCTTATTCAGACCTGACAGAGAAATCAAAAGCTTTATAGACAAACAAAAGCTAAGAGAATTCAGCACCATCAAACCAGCTTTACAACAAATGTTAAAGGAACTTCTCTACATGAAAAAGAAAATGCCACAACTAGAAAAAATGAAAATTATGAATGGGAAAGCTCACCATTAAAGGCAAACATACAGTAAAGGTAGGAAATCATCCACTCACAAATATGATATCAAAACAAGCAATCATGAGAAGAGGAGAGTACAAATGCAGGATATTGGAATTGCATTTGAAATTAAGAGGCCAGCAACTTAAAACAACTTTTCGTATATATATATATATATATATATATATATATATATATATATATATATATATATATATATATACACTCTGCTATATCAAAACCTCATGGGAAATGCAAACCAGAAATCTACAATAGATACACAAAGAAAAAGCAACCCAAATGCAACACTAAAAATGGTCATCAAACCACAAGGGAAGAGAACAAAAGAGGAAGGGAAGAAAAAAGAATTACAAAAACAAACCCAAAACAATGAACAAAATGACAATAAGAACATACATATTGATAATTACATTAAAAGTAAAGAGACTAAATGCTCCAACCAAAAGACATAGACTGGCTGAACAGATACAAAAGCAAGAACCATATATATGCTGCCTACTAGAAACTCACTTTAGATCTAGACACCCACACAGACTGAAAGTGAGAGGGTAAAAGAAAGGTATTCCATACAAATGGAAATCAAAGGAAAGCCAGAGTAGCAATAGTCATATCAGACAAAATAGACTCTAAAATAAAGACTGTAACAAGGACCAAGAAGGACACTGCATAATGATCAAGGAATCAATCCAAGAAGAATATACAACAATTGTAAATATATGTTAACCCAACATAGGAATGCCTCAATATATAAGGCAAATGCTAATAGACATAAAAGGAGAAATTGACAGTAACAGAATAGTATTGGGGGATGTTAATACCCCACTTTCATCAATGCACAGATCATCCAGACAAAATCAATATGAAAACACAGGCCTTGAATGACACATTAGACCAGAAGGACTTAATTGATATTTAGAGAGCATTCCATCTGAAAGCAGCAGAATACACATTCTCCTCAAGTGCACAAGAAACATTCTCCAGGATAGATCACACGCTGCGCCACAAAGTGAGCCTTAGTAAATTTAAGAAAACTGAAATCATATGAAGCACCTATTCCAAACACAATGCTATGAGATTAGAAATCAACTACAAGAAAAAAACTGTAAAAAACACAAATACATGGAGGCTAAACAATATGCTATAAGCAACCAATGTATCACTGAAGAAATCAAAGCAAAAATTAAAAAATACCTACAAATGAAAACAAAAACATGAAGATCCAAAACCTATGGGATGCAGCAGAAGCATTTCTAAGAGGGAAGTTTATAGTGATAAAATCTTACCTCAGGAAACAAGAAAAATCTCAAATAAACAACCTAACCTTATACGTAAAGCAACTAGACAAAGGAGAACAAACAAAACCCAAATTTAGTAGAAGGAAAGAAAACATATAGATCAGAGCAGAAATAAATGAGAGACAAAGAAAACAGTAGGAAAGATCAATGAAACTAGAAGCTGGTTCTTTGAAAAGATAAACAAAATTGATAAACCATTAGCCAGCATCATCAAGAAAAAAAATGGGGAGAGCTCAAAGCAATAAAATTAGAAATACAAAATAAGTTACAATGGACACCACAGAAATACAAAAGCTCATAAGAGACTACTACCAGAAACTATATGCCTGTAAAATGCACAACCTAGAAGAAATGGACAAATTCTTAGAAAGGTATAACCTTCGAAGACTGAACCAGGAAGAAATAGAAAATATGAACAGACAAATCACAAGTCCTGAAATTGAAACTGTGATTAAGAAACTCCAACAGGGCATCCCTGGTGGCGCAGTTGTTAAGAAACCACCTGCCAAGGCAGGGGACACGGGTTCGAACCCTGGTCCAGGAAGATCCCACATGTCACAGAGCAACTAAGCCCGTGGGTCACAACTACTAAGCCTGCTCTCTAGAGCCCACGAACCACAGCTGCTGAGCCTGCATGCCACAACTACTGAAGCTCACGTGCCTAGATCCCATGCTCTGCAACAAGAGAAGCCACCACAATGAGTAGCCCATGCACCGCAATGAAGAGTAGCCCCCGCTTGCCACAACTAAAAAAAGAAAGCCTACATACAACAACAAACACCCAATGCAGCCAAAAATAAAATAAATAAATAATTTATTTTTAAAACTTTATTAAAATTTATTTAAAAAAAGAAACTCCCAACAAACAAAAGTCCAAGATCAGATGGCTTCACAGGTGAATTCTATCAAGCATTTAGAGAACACTAAACACCTGTTCTTCTGAAACTATTCCATAAAATTTCAGAAGGAGAAACATTCCCAAACTCATCCTATGAGGCCATAATCACCCTGATACCAAAACCAAACAAAGGTACTACAAAAAAAGAAAAAATAAGTCAATATCACTGATGAACATGGACTCAAAAATCATTTACAAAATACTAGCAAAGTGAATCCAACAACACATTGAAAGGCTTAGACACCATGATCAAGTGGGATTTATCCCAAGGATGCAAGGATTTTTCAATATCCACATAACAATCAGTGTGATACACCACATCAATGAATTCAGTAAAGTCACAGAATACAAAATTAATACACAGAAATTTCTTTCATTCCTATACACTAAAAACAAAAGATCAGAAATAGAAATTATGGAAGGAATCCCATTTACCATCACATCAAAAAGAAAAAATACCTATGAATAAATCTACCTAAGGAGACAAAAGACCTGTACTCTGAAAACTCTAAGATGCTGATGAAAGAAATCAAAAGTGACACAAACAGATGGAGAGATATACCATGTGCTTGGATTGGAAGAATCAATACTGTCAAAATGACTATACTACTTAAGGCAATCTACAGATTCAATGCAATCCCTATTAAATTACCAGTGGAATTTTTTTTTTTAGATTTTTTTCATGTGGACCATTTTTAAAGTCTTTATTGAATTTGTTACAATATTGCTTCTGTTTTATGTTTTGATTTTTGTTTTTGTGTGTGTTTTTTTGGTTGCATGGCATGTGGGATCCCAACTCCCTGACCAGGGATCGAACCTGCATCCTCCTCATTGGAAGGTGAAGTCTCAACCACCGGACCGCCAGGAAAGCCCCCACCAATGGCATTTTTCACAGAACTAGAGCAGAAAATTTTAAAATGTGTATAGAAACACAAACCCCCAAATAGCCAAAGCATACTATGAAAGCAAAATGGAGTTGGAGGAATCAGGCTCACTGTCTTCAGACTATATTACAAAGCTACAGTAATCAGTATGGTACTTGCACAAAAACAGAAATATAGATCAATGGAACAGAATAGAAAGCCCAGAAATAAACCCACACAACTATGGTCAATTAATCTATGACAAAGGAGGCAGGAATATACAATGGAGAAAAGACAGTCTCTTCAATAAGTGGTGCTGGGAAAACTGGACAGCTACATGTAAAAAAATGAAATTAGAACAATTTTCTAACACCACAGACAAAAATAAACTCAAAATGCATTAAAGACCTAAATGTAAGACTGGATATTATAAAACTCTTAGAGGAAAATCCAGGCAGAACACTCTTTCACAGCAGCAATATCTTTTTGGATCCACCTCCTAGAGGAAAGAAAACAAAAACTAAAATAAACAAATGGGACCTAATAAAATGTAAAAGCTTTTGCACAACAAAGGAAACCATAAACAGAACAAAAAGACAACCAACAGAATGGGAGAAAATATTTGCAAATGATGAGACTGACAATGGAATAATCTCTAAAGTATACAAATAACTCATGCAGCTCAATATCAAAAAAACAAACTACCCAATCAAAAAATGGACAGAAGATCTAAACAGACATTTCTCCAAAGAAGACATACTGATGGGCAAAAAGCACATGAAAATCTGCTCAACATCGCTAATTATTAGAGAAATGCAAATCAAAACTACAATGAGGTATCACCTCACACCAATCAGAGTAACCATCATCAAAAAGTCTACAAACTGTAGACTACAAAAATGTTGGAGAGGGTGTGGAGAAAAGGAGTCCTCCTACACTGTTGGTGGGAATGTAAATTGGTTCAACCACTATGGAAAATATTATGGGATTCCTTAAAAAACTAAAAATAGAACTACCATATGATCCAGCAATCCTACACTTAGGCATGTATCTGGAGAAAATTATACTTCCAAAAGAGACATGCACCACAGTGTTCAGTGCAGCACTATTCACAATAACCAGGATATGAAAGCAATTTAAATGTCCATTGACAGATGAATGGATAAAGAAGATGTGGTACATATATACAATGGAATATTACTCAGCCATAAAAATGAATGAAATAATGCCATTTGCAGTAACATGAATTGGCATAGAGATTATCATACTAAGTGAAGTAATTCAGAGAAAGACAAATATCATATGATATCACTTATCTGTGGAATCTGAAAAAATGATACAAATGCACTTAATTACAAAAGAGAAACAGACTCACAGACTTAAAAAACAAACTTCTGGTTACTAAAGGGAAAAGGTATGGGGAGGGACAAATTAGGTGTTTGGATTCACATATACACACTACTATATATAAAATAGATAATCAACAAGACCCTACTGTATAGCAAAGGGAACACTACTCAATATTCTGTAATAGCCTATATGGCAAAAGAATCTGAAAAAGAATGGATATATGTATATGTATAACTGAATCATTTTGCTGTACACCTGAAACTAATTCAACATTGTAAATCAACTATACTTCAATATAAAATTAAAATTAAATTTTAAAAAAAGAGATTAAAAAAAGAAGTGTCTTCCAATGCAAGGACCAGATCAAAGAAGATGAATGGAATATTCCTACTGGGACGATTAGGAGGATAACACATCCTTGGTAGGTGCAGAGCCTGTTCACTTATCCTCTGACTTTCCTTATTCCCTTTCTCCACTACATCCTATTAAGCAGATAAAAACTTTGAGAAAGCTGCCTCTTCCTTCACCAATGCCAAGAAGGACAAACACAAAGAGCCATTTTCTGTCTGTCTTCCTCTGATGTTGCTTCTTCATGTTTGAGCTATTGGGAGGAGAGAGAGGCAATAAATTCTCTTAATAAAAGCAAAAAATAAAAATAAAAAATAAGCCTATATGGTCAGTCACAATCCTTGCTATACTTATATAAATAAGACCAATTTTACTGCATCTAGACTTATTTTGCAAACAAATTTGTCTTAATTTGGCTATCTTTGATAGAAATGAGGGTGATTTTAGAGAGAAAAATTATCTTTCGATAGAAACCAAAATACATATTGTGGATATTAGATTCTAGTGCTATTAATTTTCCTTGAAGTTTTGTTAATTACCTGAAAACTGGACTGTATCCTGAATTTTGCTAGTTTCCTCCACTACCTGACTACAACTCTCCAAACTAGTGTTTCCAAATTTTCTCCCACCCTTTTGACTTGGAATCATTGAAACTAAAACTGCCTTTTTTTCTGAAGTCCTGCATACTGAAGGTAGATATCTTAATATAAACTTCAGAGAAATCTCCACAGCAGCTCATGTTTAGACAGTCTTCTTCGTTCCTGTTGCTCTATGGACCACTCAGAAAGTTTACCTGAACATCTGATGGACATTCAAACTACAAAAGATGCTTTAACCCTGACATTTAGAGATCTTTTCAACTGTCTACCCCAGAACTCAAAAACTGATATGAAATTTGCCTCCATTATTAACCATTGTTTTTTTGTCTCCATAGCAATGCCTCTTATTCAATACCTGATTGCTTGTACAGTAAGCTTAACTTCTACTTGGAAATACTGCTTTGGAAGAGAAAATTAAGGTAAAATGATCATATGGATGGACTCTAATCCAATATGACTTGTATATTTATAAGGGGGGGATACTAGAACACAGACATGCACAGACTGAGGGGCAACCATGTGAGGACACAGCGAGAAGGTAGCCATCAAAGGAGAGAGACCTCAAAGAAACTAAACTTGATACTTTGATCTTGGACTTCTAGCCTCTAGAGCTATCAGAAAATATATTTTTGTTGTTTAAGCCACCTAGTAGCCAGTGTGGTATTTTGTTATGGCAGCCCTAGCAAACAAATACAATCATTATTAGGGAAAAAAAATCATGTGCTTTGTTATTCCAGTAGAATGATTTTGACACTGATTACTTCTTACCATGAGATTACAAAAGACAGTGATAAACATTACTGTAGAATATATATGAGTTGTGTCCTATGAAACAAAGGTAGTTAACAAACACCTCTCAGCTGTAGATGATGCCATGTGTTCATCTGATCAGCAAGAGGACATGAGTGGAAGGGAGAACCTTTTCTGCTTCAGACAAGCAACTTCCTGGGTTACCCTGAGTATGACAAAGAGGGCCATTGCTTGGGGACCAGGTCTCCAAGCAGTCACAACAAGCCTCAGGAACCCACAAGAAAATTGTGAAGGAAGAATATTACTAGCCAGGCCCATATGAATCTTTTCCTCCCATCACTGTTCTTTTGTGAAAAATTCTTCCAAATACACATTTTTGTCCCAAAATATCATGTTGGACGCTCGCTACTAGGAGCAACTTATTCTAGCATCTCTGTTGGATGAATTTTCACACTTGCAAAATCACTCAGAACAGAGTTCATCCGCCCAACACCTCCCCTGCACCAGTGTCCCCCTAAACAGCATCTGACCACAATATGAAGGAACTTACCTCCCAGGTAAACAGGTGCTTGAATGTGATTTAATTATCCCTGCATCCTCTCCCTGGTCTCCCTGTGAAATCTAGTCACCTCTTTGCATTAAAGCATTTCTGTGAGAAGCCCTGTAAAGTGCTGGCTATTCTCAAATCTGTCCTGCTGGTTTCTCTGAAGTGCCTAGAAGCTGTCCTCTCCACACACAAACTGTTCTGACAAACTTCATTTGAATGATTTGGATTTTAATTCTCAATTTGCTTCTGTTCCTAAGCCTTAAGGCTTTTTTTTTTTTTTTACCAATTAAGAAAAAATCATCATTAAAAAAAAGACAAGGTTGGGCTTCCCTGGTGTCGCAGTGGTTGAGAGTCCGCCTTCCAATGCAGGGGACACGGGTTCGTGCCCCGGTCCGGGTAGATCCCACATGCCGTGGAGTGGCTGGTCCCGTGAGCCATGACCACTGAGCTGGCGTGTCCAGAGCCTGTGCTCTGCAACGGGAGAGGCCACAACAGTGAGAGGCCTGCGTACCGAAAAAAAAAAAAAAAAAGACAAGGCTACTCGCAGATCTAACATGCTAAGCTTTAACTTAGTACGTTCTTAGGACTGATGTTTTCCAAGGAAAAAACTTTCTTGTTTCCTGTGCAATAATAAAGGTTTGTTATAAAAGTTAAGTACAAAAAGTGAGAAAAAATAAAAATAGTGGTATCTTCACAGTTGAGTTCTTAACATATTTTCTGATATATGTAAAAAGAGAAAAATTGGCAAAATGAGTACCAACGTTTTTAAAAATAAGAATTAAGCATAAATCCCTGGATTTACCAATTTTATAAAATAAGAAAGTAACATTTTATAAAATACAATTTTATGAAATATGATTTTATAAAATTTGTTTAGCTAAGTAACAAATGATTTGCCCACAAAACAGATTTAGCAGGTGGAGTCCATGGGGCACATTCTACAAAATAAATTTATTGACACTGTAAAGGGTTACTAGCATAAAATTGTGGTGGGAATAAAAAGGGCAGTGACCTTCGCCCTGAAGTTTAGGAGTGATCCCTGAATTGAGAGATATCTGAGTTGAAGTGGTCACTGGAAACAAATGGTAGAGATAAATCACAGAGGGCAGACTGTATCAATTCCAGCTTCTGGACTCAGAGAAGGAAGGAAGAGCGTCAGATTTCATTGCAGAGAATGAGGCTGAGAAACTTTAAAATCAGATGCTTTTTCCCAGATCCAGGGGGCCAGCTAATGCACAAAAATGCTTAAAGCCACATAGGTATGTCACCTTTATTTCCTAGAGAAGATGTTAGCATTTTCTAAATCCTCATCTACCGTGCCTGGCATGCATTATTTTATAGCTTTCTGGAAGTTTCATCAGCACCACTGGTATATCTGTGGTACGATGTGTCTGTGGAGAGTACAGAATCCAGGTCCGGGATGGGGGCAACGGACTCTTCTAGCTACCACAGTGAGTGGTACCCCTGCAATCTTGAGTAAGGAAGACAACTTGCCTTTGGGTGGGTAGTATTACAATCTGCATGTCTAGGGGCACAAATGTAAAGACCGACCCTGTTCTGGGAATGATTATGATTCTGACTGACCTCAAAGGGGTAATTATGAAACCCCTGGATCATCAGGATCTGGAGGTTCCCTACTTTTTCCATGGTGTGATCATGACAGAAAGTGTAGATATCTGGGAACATTTCCAGAAATGTCCTCCTGTAGGAGTTAATTATAAAGTAAATGTGTATAAAACAGAAAATAATATTGAAACCTATCAAGGGGAGTAGATCTTAAGGGTTACTATTGTAGATGGACTACTTTGGAAAAAATCTTTTCCCTTGGAGTATTAAGAAGTCATCGCATAATTGCCATCTCTCCACATTTTGTTCTAGAGTGCTTGGTTTCTTGATATCAGTGTGAGACCTCTTTTAAATAAAAATCTATTTGTAAAAATCCGGATCTGTAATATGTTCTAAATATCATTGTAGTGTCTTTTAACTATAGATTAAAAATCACTTCATTTTCAACAAAATATTTTGATGTAAACATCAAATGTTTTGAAAACAAAGGGGATCTGTTTTTGTTGTTTTCTCTTTTATCTAATTTTTGTATCCATTTTGTCTGGGCATATTAAATGGTAAAAATATTTATAAGATTTGCACTAGGTGAATCTTCTTAAAAAGAAAATACTGAAGGCCACAGAGTCTGGGAATATTAATATCTTTTTAATAGATTGATCCCCCTTGATTTCTTATTCTGGAGTAAAGGTAGAAGTTTTTCCATGAAAATTAGACACACTAATCATCTGACAGAATATATGACAGATGGAAAATGATTGATGGGAATTTTGCTTTAATGCGCATTGTTCATTGTAATTTTGCCCAGCTTAATGAACTGTGAATTAATAATGAGGAGCAACACATTCAACGTATTATAGTAATAAAGTGCTTTTATGGACATTTTTCATGTTTCCAGACTTTCTTGGCCACCCTGAACAATTTTAACTCAAAGGATTAAAAAATAATCGCTTATTTAAGTGTGTTAAAATAGTCAACTTTGAAAAGGATATTTTCCTGTATGAACTTTTTCCTAATTGATTCCATTTTGTTCTGATCAGTAAACTTACCTGAGTAAGCTGCACTATTTAAAAAAATGTGATCTGATAGAGTATTAGATGACATACATGACCATAGTCCATTGTTTTCTGCTTCAACGACATAAGGGAGTAAAGTGAAAAATTAATAATTATACATTTTTTAATTAGGAGAATAGAAAAACTAAATTTCTTGTAGAAATAAGCCCAAAGAGTCCTCGTGTCAGCCCTGCTCCTCTTAAAAGACCGTGACGCTGTAATACCAATGGATAATCTGGGAGACAACCAGCTGTCATTAAGATAGATTTTACCAAGGCAAGGACAATAGGTTGCTTATTAGCAGTGAGAAATCAGTAGTCTTTTAGAAGTGTACCCTTTGGAAAGTGTGAGATATATAATAAATGAAAGCCTTTCATTATTCATTGTTATAAGCCAAATGTAGGTTAAATGTACACTACCTTCAATTCAGATATTAAGATATCCTTCCCTCAGTAATTTTATGAGGTAACATGTAGAATGTCAAGCATAGGCTAAGTCATATATTTTATAATCTTTCAAAAATTTTTAAAGCAATGTGTTAACCCTATAATGAATATAAAATGGATCCTAACTGCATGTCTTAGAAAATGTGCATTTCATAGAATTATTTAAGAATGAATCCTTAATAGCCCATCTTTTTAAGTATGTTAGCTGAACGTTATGATTATGTAAAATCATTTTAGGGCACTACTACATTTTAAGAAATAAAATAATATTCAGAACCATAATTTTGCCAGAATGTAAAATTTAAAACCAGAAATTTGACTTGTGAAAAATCCTCACATGATTATTGGCCTGTTAAAAAAATAAAGCAAACCTCACAAACCTAATGCAAGCTATTATGTGCAAAATAATGTGCTAGTTACACAGCCCTCTGGGAAGTGAATGTGAGTCCGGGTGCTTCTTTCTTGGTTTATTTCATTCCTAGAGTACCTTTGTTGCAGGTTTTTCTTATGTTCCCAAAGGAAACAAGTAAGCCATCTCAAGTTTAAGGTCTGTCCTCAATAAAGTAAAAAATGTGCCAGATACCATTTGACTGGATGATAACTAAAACTGGACAAATATTTTCTCTCACTGGAGACTGACAGTGTTTTAGTTGTGCTTAAAATTTGTGATTCTCCTAAAAAAAAAGGTACAAATGAAAACTTATGGTTACCAGGAGATAAGGGGGGAAGGATAAATTGGGAGATTGGGATTGACATATACACACGACTATATACAAAATAGATAATAATATCCTACTGTATAGCACGGGGAGCTCTACTCAATACTCTGTAATGGCCTCTATGGGAAAAGAATCTTTTAAAAAAGTGGACATATGTATATGTATAACTGGCTCCCTTTGCTGTACACCTGAAACTAACACAAATTTGTAACTCAACTATACTCCACTAAAAATCTTTTAAAATAAAAAAATAGAGTACTACATGCATTTCTAAGAAATAAACATTATTTTCTTCATTCTTCTAAAATAAATAAAAATAAAATAATGTAATATGTGATTTTCAAGCTAATGAACACCTAAGAAAGAAATTTGAAAATCTACATTTGGAATGTATAATTCTTTTGTTCAGAGGCAGTGACATTACAAAAGAACAAAACTTCTCAAACATTTCCCCATTTAGAGTAATGCTGACAATGAGTGTCTGGTGGATCTCAGAGGGGCACAACTGATAATATATTTATCATGCTGCCAGTTTGCTAAGTGGTTTCATATTCACTAAGAAAGACTTGTCAATGGATACTGAAGAATAGATGTGAGGTCTCTGTGAGGTCTTTGTGCCAAGTCTCTGTGTGTTGTCTCTGGGTGAGATCTCTGTGTGAAGTCTCTGTATGCGGTCCCTTTGGAAGGTATCTCTGGGAAATCTGTTAAATCTGTGCTAGGTTTCTGTCTGAGGGTCTGTGAAGCAACATGAGGTCCCTGTGTGAGGTCTCAGTATGTGATCTCTGAGAAAGGTGTTTGCGTGAGAAGTCTCTCTTGGGAGGTGTGTCTGTGAAGTCTTTGTGTATTGTCTCTGGGTCTCTCCATTTCTTTTTTTCTTTTGGTCTCTCAATTTCTTGTCTTACTGTACCCTATGGAAGACGGAGCAGCAAGAGAAGGGCAAAGGGACTTGCTTCTTTCTGTTTTCTTGCTGTTCCATCAGCATCACCTGTCTGCGGCACTCTCCCAGCAGGAGCCAGGGGGGTCCAAGTCCAGCTTCCCCATATTCCCAGAACTCACTTCTGGGTGCCCCTGAGAGGACCCAGCAGCAGCCAGGCTCAGGTCCCAGCCATGTCAACTCTTTCCTCTGGGTACCGACCCCTCCCACAAGTCCTGGCTCCACTCTCACTGCTCTGCCTATTCTGGAGGCTGCCTTGGGAATTGGGGCCCAGAGGTAGGGCCTGGCTCCAGGGAGAAACCAGGGGTGTGAGCAGTCCTGTGCTCACTCTGCCCCCTCCACCCCAGGTCACAGCATTTCCACGTGTTGAGGGGCCTGACAGGGATGGGGGATGGGGTCCATTTCTGTTGTCATCTGGATCAGGGGCATCAGCTGGAACAGAAATCTCCACAATGAGAAAGACACCACCTGGAGCTGTGTCCACCATGCGCCTTACACATGGCAGGAAGCACCAAATCACTCTAGAGAAATTCCTCCTCATCTCCCTGCTTTTCCATATGGATGGGGGTCAGGAGACAAGAAAAGCTGTGCTAGAAGCAGATCAGTGGAACACCCCTGGATTGCACCCTGCCCCATCCACTTTGCACAGGTCACCTCCACACCACCACAAATCCTGTCTGATTGCTTCTTCACCTGCCAGGCTCTGGGGTGATCAAGGACTGGGAGACAGGCAAGGCTTACTACACAATCACAGGCCAGTCCCCACCTCTTCCCTGGAGCAGTCCTTGGGCCATGTGTTTATGTGAAGGTCACCAGACTAGGAGTCACATCCCAAGTTCCCTAGTCCTGGCTTTTACACCTATTGTTAAGTTATCCTTCCTAAAAGTCAAGAGGTGATGATGTGTAAGCTTATTAAATATAGTATTAAGAGATTAACCTTCCCTGATTTGCTTTACTTCTATAAGTTTGACCTTCTGTTTTGACCTAAAGGTGGTTTCTCTAGGTCTGTGATCTTAGAGTTGGAATAGGGTAGAGATACTGGGGTGGGGTCATGATGAGCTAATGGACCCTTAACTTTTCCTCCCCTTTAGGCCTTTAGATGGTGGTTGTATGTCAGGGGGCTGCTCTTTCAGAATTGCACATTTATGGGAATCTGGTACCACTTTGCCTCCTTCCTTCGATCCAGGGATTTTTCTACACCTACATCCCACCCTAAATTCACAGTGTTTGACCATCAGATAGTTACTACCCACAGTCACACCCCTATTCCATTCATCCAAAACTCCTTCTCTGGGGTTAACATAGAGTGGAAGGTAGGTGACCCATGAACATAGCCATTCATTTATATGGGACTGGACTCAACACAGCCCTCAGCAGCCTCCCTGATACTCCCCCCACCTACACACACAGAGCTGGAAATGCCATCCTTGCTGCTGCTCTAAAGTCTAGGAGAAACAGAGGTGGGGGAGGGTGATGCTGTACATTTTATTATGCCTAAGCTAAAAGGGGGTCATAGGGCATATCTCAATCCCAGCCTTCATCAGAGAGAGAAGGAACTCTTAAGAGCAGATGTTGGATATTCCCTACCAAGAGATCCAGGGGCAAGATTTCTCCCGTTTCTGAACGCAGAGCCCATACTCTATTCCCCCCAAACTTCCATCCACTTGGCTCTGGCACTTCCTGGAGCCTGAATTGGAATGTCCGGCCCTATCGTGTAAACCTATCCACTACAGTTGCATAAAGTTCAAAGTAGCATAGAAGAAGGAGAAAGACTGGTTGAACCAGATCCTTGGGTGTGGGCTTCATAGGTTTTTCCCATCTCATTGTTAGAGTAATTTTGGTTTGTGTAATGACAGTATCATAAGGTGCAATGAAGGGACACGAGACAAGGAGCAAGCTTGTGATGCTACTGTCCACCTCCCTCCATGCCCCTCCCTTCTAGAAGACAAAGTGCACAGCACAGACAGCAGCCATTACACTATGCTTTTATTAGAAAAAATATATGTATATATATATATGTATTGGGGAACATTAAATATCTTGGATGTGCTAATGAGAAAATCATTTTCTCTACATGGACTGAATTTTTACTTGGAGACATGTTTTCCTACTAAAGGGAAGACTAAAGAAGGATTTTACTGTCGAGCAGGCAAGACACCTCCCCAAAGATGACAATGCCTTGGACAGTGTTGATGGCGGGCTGGGGCACCTGGAATCCTTGGCCCATACTGGCAGGTACTAACTGGAAACAAACTCTTCTTGGGGGGCAAGGATGGGAGGCACCTTAGGCCCAGCTGCTCATCGTCGAACCTTACACTTTTCAAACTATGTTGGTGTCTGACTTCCCTTTCCCTGATAGAACAACTCTGGCCCTTGGAGGTGGCTTTATGACCGCAGGCTGTAGAACACATCATTCTCCCTTGCTCTGGGTAGGAGGTAAGCCTATGGTAGCAGAAACACCCACATACTGGGACTTGGAATTCCAGTTTGTGTTCATTTAACTTTGTGGCATGAAGTCCATGGTGAATTGCTCTTTTTTCTTCTGGGATCTGTCCAACAGCTGTCATGCGTGCCTGACCCTCAGCAGTCTCACTCTTCAAGATTGATCTGCTTTTGACTGATCCGTGACTCTGGGCAGTGGCTGATATGGGCTTTTTTTTTTGCAGAGCATCTCGACCATTGACTTTTTTCTTGGGGAAAATCCACTTTAAAAATAGCCTCATCCTTTTTCTGAAGAGGCTTTCTGGAGGGTTATGTTTCTTCTCTGGCATGAGCTGGAGACATCTGCTCCCAATAGAGTCTGTTATTCCCCTGACCTGGGCAGGGTGGCTCATACTTCCAGCTTGAGAGGTCCCTAATTCTTTAAACCTTTCTTCATGCTCTCCTGGTTTATGCCTCCTACAGTCCTCTCTTTTGTAAGTAGGGGCAATCATCTTGCTCTGGCTCTTGCATGAGTCTTGGAGTTTTGAAGTTTTGGGCTCCTGCTGCCCTAGGTGGCTCCTTTGGGCTTCCATAAGGCCACTTGGCTCCTGGGAAGCTAACCTGTCTCTGGTGGGGACTCTCTGGGGATGGCACTGAGGCACCTGAGAAGCCAAGTTGTCTGCAGCAAGGAACCTGTGTTTGGGAAAGTCCTGAAGCTGGTTGTCTGACTGTACCTTTACTTTGGAGTTAAACTCACTAGCAACCTCCATGTTAAGGCATGGCTCACCTGGATGTTGGAAAACAGACAGTCTAGGTATTAGGAAACTTCTACTGGCCCCTGGCACCTCTAAACTCCTCATATGTACATTTGTGGTTTGGGATTTTGTCAACACTTTGGTTTCCAAGATAACACTAGACTGTGGTTTAAGAGCAGGAGACTCCTTGGCCTCCACAGCCTCCCTGGCCTCTTCACCTCTCAAAGATTGGGATCCTAAGTTCACCTCCATCACTGTTACCCTATGGCAGGGGTCTCGTGAGGCCTGGCCACCACTCTCCTCTCTTGGCTCATTCCTGACCATTGCTGAACTTGGACCTGGCTCTAGGCTGTCCCTCTTGACCCATTCCACACTCTCACTCTTCCAGGTTCTGCCCACAAGGCTGAGTGTGAGGGACTGAGAAGGTGGCCTGCCCTCCTGTCCAGTCAGAGAAGCCTTTGAGGGTCCATGGTAGTCAGCAGATGGAATCGCTCCCAGGGCACTCTGGATTTCCTTACACACAGTGGAGGGGACAAGGAGAGGCCTCTTCAGGGTAGGAACTGACTCTTCTGTTATCACCTTCTCTCCTGAATGAGCCTGAGGAGGTTTCTCCAGGAACTCAGCACACTTGACTGTTGAGTGGGACCCAGATACACAGGTGGCTGAAGGGGAAGTGGCAAACTGTAGAATGGTGGAGGGTTGGAACTTTTTCGACTTAAAGAGATTTATGGGCTTGAGGACCTTGAGGGGTAGGGTCCACCTGTGCTTTACCCAAAACCTTATAATACATGCTTCCAGCACCTCTCGAGTGTCTGGATCAAGGAAGGAAACCCTACAAGAGGTGTTCATGCAGGGTTCCCAACCCTTCAAGCAGTATCTTCCACAGGCTCCAGCAGGCACTGCTTTGCACGTCTCACCAGGAGGGTCTTGACCTGAGAGCTGAAGAAAGTTGCCCTTGCCAGGAAGCCTCCCCAGGCAGCTGTAGGAGAGCAGATGGGGCCAGGATGGCTGGACAGGACAGGCAGGGGTGGGCACCTGCAGCCCAAGTACCCTCCTCTGCCCCCACACTGATTTCATAATGCTCCTGCTCTCCTTCACCCTAGGGCTTTAGTCACGCCCTCCCATGGCTCCCCCTCCCAGGGCTGGGGTCACATTAGAGGCTCTGGGAGGAAGGATGACCCAGGAGAGAAGGGGAAAGTTTCTTTACCTTTGCAGAAGTGAAACCAGGTTGTGAGTCCCCTCCAGTTCTTCCAGGCAATCTCTGCAAGCTGGAAATCAGGAGACTGGGTCATGGTGGTGAAGGCAGAGGCCTAAGAGTCTTTCAGGAGGCTGAGCGCAATGGCCCTTTAAGGGAAATCTTTGGAGGATTAGACTCTGGAGCCCAAGTATCAGTGTCCAAGGCCACATGTCCCTGACAGTGATGGTAAGTCTCACTTGAAAAGGGTTTGTCCTTTGCAAAGTGCTTCCACGTTCATTAGGCTCTGTTAATTAGGCTCAGGCTCTGTTTCCTGAGGAATAAGCTCTGCCACTGGCATCCTCAGAGACCGTGAAGCTGGGCCCTCAGGACTAGGAGAGATGGAAGCTAACTCTCGTGTCGCGCAGGGCTGAATGGCAAAGGCTTACCTTTCAAAGATCCACTTTTCTTCCTACTCCTGCTCCTCCCCTTCAGCTTTACTTGATGCTGAGAGATAAGAAAATGTGAGGGGCGAACACCCAACTCTCACTGTCCTCTATCTAGGCAAGCTGTGTTCATGAACAACATGACTTTCTACATTTAACTAAAACTCTGTGGGGTTTTTTCCCCTTTTACTTATTTTTAAAGTGGATAACAATATTTTCAGTTTTTCTTCTTTGAAGAGTGCAAAGAAGGTTTTTGTTTTTTTTTTTTGGGGGGGACGGGTATTCGGGCCTCTCACTGTTGTGGCCTCTCCCGTTGCGGAGCACAGGCTCCGGACGCACAGGCCCAGCGGCCATGGCTCACAGGCCCAGCCACTCCGTGGCACGTGGGATCATCCCGGACTGGGGCACGAACCTGCGTCCCCTGCATTAGCAGGGGGACTCTCAAACACTGCACCACCAGGGAAGCCCAAGAAGGATTTTTTAAGTTTTAATCACCATAGGTTTCTTCTGTCACTGTTCCTCTGATCAAGAAACACACACATTCTCAGACCTAAATGCCCACGTGAGCTTTGTCAGATAGGATTCTGCTTCCCAAGGCCGGACCTCTGGTCCAGTCTCTTCTCTCAGGCTCTCAGGGGCTCAGCCCCAACACAGAGGAAGGTCTCACTTGAGACACCCGCTGTGGGAAGGTGGCTGGTGAACCAGGGCTCAGGGGTCAGCCTTCCTGCAGAGATTGAACTCTTAGTAATCCAGTCCTTAACCATTAGTCACTGCATTTGGGACTTGCCCTGGAGCCCTCTACCATACCTGAACTCCTGGTCTAAGATCTTAGGCTAGAAATCCTCATGCCCACTCTAACCCCTCTCTGGCCTGGCTTTTCCCTAGAAGGATGATGTTCTATACTTTTCTGAGAGTTCCCATCTCAGGAGTCTCTCTACGTGGTTTAGAAAAGTGGAAATAAGAATAAGAAAAAAAAGAAATAATCTCTGCTGGGATTAAGCCAAAGGTTTCTTACCTTCCTGATGTTTCTATGTTTCCTAGGTGGTGCTAAGAATAGATTACTCTGGAAGCAGTGGAGTAACATTAGGAAGAGCCCCAGTCCACACAGGAACCCAAGGATGATATCAATCACCCAGGAAGTTGGGCTGGATCTCAGCCAGATAACAACAATGTTTTTCATAGAAAAGAGATTCTCCATCTTCTGAACTGCATTGCTGCCCTCAGGCAACAGAGCACTGGGAGTTCACTTGATGGCACAACCCCAGGCCTGCGTCACAGAACTGTGGCCTTGTCACAAAGGGCTCCTGAGTGTGGGGGAGGGGCAATAAGAGAAATAGGCTGAATCACTGCCCCTCCTTCCCTTCCCATCCACACCCACAGACACCTGCACCCTCCTGGGGCTTCCAGATCCCTCCTTCCAACTACTCTCATCCTGTCAGAGAGACCTTAGCCAATTTTCTGTTCATTCCATCTGGAGCCTGGTTCCTTCATCCATTAGAGACCTTTACTTGAGGCCCACCAACTTGATAACTCTTGAACATCTTAAGCTGACCCTGGAAGACTGGCTGTTTCACAGACATTTTTACTCAGGATTTCCTTTGTCCTCAGCTCCAACTTTCCCACATCATGTTTGTGTCTTGTGTAAACCCAGGGATAGAACTTGAATTTCTTTTACACTTATTTAGTTTTGTGAATTTTGAATAGTGTATGTTTTGCCTCATTTTCTATCAGAGGGAACTACACACAAAAATTAAAATAATTTATTTTTCAAAATTCATAAGTATGAAAGAATTATAAATACTTATGTAATAGGGAAGAACAAATCTGCCTCCACATGAGATCTTTTTTACTTTAATCTTTATGCTTTGTTGCCTGAGCTAACTCTGTCCATCCCTGTGATCCAGGCTGGCTCTGCACTTTTTGTAAAACAATGTTGCCTAGAGCCTGAAATATATAGGATAGACTATTTCTAAGGCTCTGACTTTTAAGAGCCCATTCATGGAGATAAAAAGTTGCAGAACAGAGAATAATAATTGTTTTGTTGGACGTTTACAGGAACACATGACCTGACCAGGATCTGACCCATCTGGCCAGCCTCCAGAACAAAGGATCCAACACCAAGATATTTGCAACAATTAGTCATGCCCCTCCCTCACCTTGCCTTTAAAAAGGCTTTGCTGAAAGCCTTCAGGGAGTTTGGGGTTTTTCCTGGGCATGAGCTACATGTCTTCTTGCATGGCACTGTGTAAACCTTTCTCTGCTTCAAACTCTGATGTTTCAGTATTTAGCCTCACTGTGCATCAGGCACACAGACTTGCATCTGGTAACAGTTAAACCTTCAAATGATGTTTTTGTAAGTTTGTAGTGTTTATAATTCTGGAGTTAGTAAATCTTTAAACTGCACAAAAACTTTTGGGACACACTGCAAACACGCACACACACACGTACTCATGTTCCTTAACCAATCTAGTACTTTCAAATCCAATAATCCATACATTTCTACTTAAAAAAAATCTTTCATATGTTGTCTCAACCCAACTTCTTAGTTTACAATGATAAGACAGTCCCCACTCTCCAGATAAATTTTGAAATATGTGGTCTTAATCCATTAGGGCTGCTATAACAATATACCATAGACTGGGTAGATTAAAAACAACAAACATTTATTATCAGAGTTCTGGAGGCTGGGAAGCCCAAGATCAAGTCACCAGTATGGCCACCATGTAGTGAGAGCTCTCTTCCTGGTGCACAGCTGGAGCCTTCTCTCTGTATCCTCATATGATGGGAGGAGGCTAGAGATATCTCTGGAGTCTCTTTTATAAGGCACTAATCCCATTCATGAAAGCTCATAAGCACTTTTGCACGGCCCCGCCTCCTATCTTTAAGAGGTAGGATTTCAACATGTAAATTTTGAGAGAACATTAACATTCAGACATGTGCACTCATTCTATACCCGGAAGCTAGGAATGGGTTAGGGTGAGCCAAGGTCCTGACCCTAAAGGGCTGTAGGGTGAAGAGTAGGACTAGGGGTCAAACCCTTGGGGCTGAGCCAGGTCTTGAGCAGCCTCTTCAGATATTCCTAGTGTGTTATGGATGTATTCTCTTTTCTGAGTGTGCCTTGCCTTTCCTGCCCCATCCTCCCAGGCCCCTGAAGCTTCAAGTCCAGCCTGAACCATATAGAAAGGGAGCTTTGAGTCTTACACAAAATTCCCTTATGACATCCCTTAGCAGTAACACAAGATTCACTGAAGGATTCACATGGTAAATATGTCTTAATGCCCCATGAGGGCTTTAAAATAATGTGTATTCTCTGCTTGTTGGTCATAATTTTATACAGTTTTAGTGGGAACGTGGGCATGTGAGTTTATTTGGCTATATTGCCATGAATGTGCACTTTCACAAACATATCTCCTACATCTACTATTTTTCCTAGTCTTTTCCTCCCATATGATATTCTCACCTTAATTCAACCTTTTATCAAAATTTAGACTTAGGTCTGTCACCATGTGGACATGCTTTGTAACAAAATAGCTTCAACCGAGGAGGTCAGTGGAAGGCCTGGACCAGCTATCTTGGTTCCATGATAGTAAGCAAAGGATCGCAAACTACCATGTTAAGCTTAAGCACAAAGCAAAGTTGATTTAAGCATAGGTACACTCTCAGAGAGGGAGAGAGAGAAGGAGAGAGAAAGAGCAGGCTGTTTCTGAGAACAGGCTATTTCAGCGAAGTGAAGCAAGCCCAAAGCAAAGTATATCGAAGCAAAGGTACACTCTCGGGATGGCAGGGGGGATGGGTGTACTGTTTCTGCAAATTGAAAGCAGCATTCCTATAAAGGCTTACGAGCGCTTTTTTTTTTTTTTTTTAAAGAAGATGTTGGGGGTAGGAGTTTTTATTAATTAATTTATTTATTTTTGCTGTGTTGCGTCTTCATTTCTGTGCGAGGGCTTTCTCTAGTTGTGGCAAGCGGGGGCCACTCTTCATCGCGGTGCGCGGGCCTCTCACTATTGCGGCCTCTTGTTGCGGAGCACAGGCTCCAGACGCGCAGGCTCAGTAGTCGTGGCTCACGGGCCTAGTTGCTCCGTGGCATGTGGGATCCTCCCAGACCAGGGCTCGAACCCGTGTCCCCTGCATTAGCAGGCAGATTCTCAACCACTGCGCCACCAGGGAAGCCCCTTACGAGCGCTTTTAAGGAGCATTTGGCAGAGAGGCGGGGGTGAGTGACAAGGATCATTATTTGATTGACAGTCCTGAGGTATGTATCAAGATTTCTGCTGCGCATGCTCTCATCCTTGAATCCCCAAGAAATGCCTACTGGGTGGGGGGAGGGGCAAAACCACATGTAATTTATTGTAATTATGGTATAATGAGTTTGGATTTACTATAGGTTATACGCCTGTCTGGTCTGGGCATGCACAGCCTGGAGAAGTCCCCTTGTGTTACTGTGCCTCTCTTTATCAGGATAAGCTGCCCACCACCAGACCATAGTTTCTCCCGTTCTGGGTGGAGTCAAGGGAGAGTCCCCAGATGGCTGCGTGTGACTCAATTTCTTCTTCTTGTCTTTCTCACCACTGTCACCTCCTTGCTGCTAATGTCTGACTAACTACCTAACAGGTCTTCTTTGCATTCATATTTGCTCTCTAAATTTTCTCTATTACTTTATTTTCAATATGTTTTGTTGGATGGGGTTTTTTTTTGGAAATTTAAAAATCTTATGATAACATTTACCTTGATTTATTTAATTATTGTTCTACTGTTATTGATTTCTGCCATCTTATTTTATGCTTTATTTTCTACATTTTCTTTATTGTTTCTTTTTTTTCCCTTCTTTGGCATCTTCCATTTTACAGGTCAAGGGTACTTATGTTTGTTTGACATTTGGGAATTTTTAATATTGTAATGGTTTTATACCTTGAATTATGTTAATTTTCTCCTCAATTTCTTACCTGTGGATGAAAAATGTTCCCTGCCATATCAGTACACAAAGGATGTTGCAGTCATCAAGTCAGATGTCAAAGCAGGAACCCTCAACTGTGCACCTTGAGGGGATTCGGGATGGAGAAAAACAGGGTACTGATTCTAGAATTAAGGTGCATATCAAAGGAATGATTTCACGGAGCCCAGATTCTTTCACCTTCTCATACATAGAAAAGTGCTAAAGTCCTTAACTTGAGATGTCTAGTTTTCTTTAATTAATAGTAATCTTTTGATGTTCTGACTACCTGGTTTTGGTTGACTCCTCCCTTAGGTCTTCTGAGTAGTTCCTCAGAGTGATCTGACAGGCTGTGTTCTGGGCTTAAGTCCTCAGAAAATCTGCCAAATAAAACATAATTCTCCTTTTGGGTTGTGCATAGTTTTCAGTCAGCAGTCTTGGCAACCAATGAAGGGGCCCAGAGCAGACTTTTCTTCTTTGCCTGAACTCTATGAGGATCCAGAGTCCTGGCACCAGCAGAGGCTTCTTGGGCCTGTCCGCTTTCTCAGAGAGTCCAGATGAATTTGGGTGAGTATCTCCTGGTTCTTGGATCTCCAGTTTTGGTTGATGATCCTAAGTTGTATGCAGTGGTGTTCAACTCTTCTCTTGAGTAGTAGGTTATCCTTGAAACTTGGTTTCAAGAAGAAGTACCTGGGTCATCCTCAGTGAAAGACACTGGGAAGATTTTTACTCAGTTTAAACACTGAGAGCTTATCCTCAGTAGAAAAACACTGGGAAGACTTCTGCTCAAGTGGGTTAGCCTCACTTAAAAGACACTGGGAAGATCTTGCTCAGTGTAGACACTGTGTGGTTTATCCTCAGCTGAAAGACTGGGGAGACTTTGCTCAGGTGAAAGACACTGAGTAAAAGTTGGACTGGGTAATTAGGTGGAAGACTAACCTGTCTTCCTTGAATTGGCTACTTTAATAGAGTTTGTCAAAATAAAAGTGATCTTCACAAATTGAACTCAGAATGGGGAACTTAGCTTTCAGTACAAAAGAAAAAGGAACAACAGATTTCCAGCCTCCAACGGATATCCTGGCCAGGTTTATGTCCATACAAAATTTACATTTACAAGTGCTTACTTACGTGGGACTTAAAGAAAATCTTGCCCTAAAAATGACTAAGATAGGACTCTTTTATTGCATATGCAGTTAAGTTAGAAAAAGCTGGCTCGATAAAAACATCTTTTCAGAATTCTGACTTCAAAAAAACAAAAGGCTTTCTAGGGGAAACTTGCATTTCTCTTCCCGTGTCTTTGAAATGTAAGTGTTCTGATATTCTTCTGTGTGTGTGTGTGTGTGTGTGTGTGTGTGTGTGTTTTGAGAACTTGGTCACTACCATCCAAAAGTACTTATATGGTGTACATTTGGCAGCCAGTCAAATAGACTGGGATTCTGAGCAGTCTTTTGTCTGACTCTACAACTCTCAGGGGCTTTTTGCCATCTTAACCTTCATTGTGTCAGCCTGTACAACAAAGACCATTACTTTCTTAAACTACTTTTGGGAGTAAACTTTCTGGATCTTATTTAGACAGCATCCTTTACACTCTTTTGTGGGGAAGCCTCTTGCGTCTTATTGGTTTGAGTCACTATTAAGGTATACCTCATTTATGGCCAGATGATGGATCCTTCAAATTGGAGAAACTTCTAAATTGGTAAATTTTTAGAGAGCTCTCATTATAAACAGCTGTTTCATTGGCTCCTATGGGGGGGGCGGAAATGCTGGAAATTAGTCATATAATGGTTAACCTAAAAACTCCTTTAGTTTCAAACAAACCCAAAAAATTGGTTTGGGAAACCTTATTTGTGGTCTCTGCTTCCCCTAAATGGGTCTTACAGATGCTAATAAAAACATTAGAATAATTATTGTTAATTAGGTTAAGTAACAGGGAAAAAAACTGAAGGAAAAGCCTAAAAACTTTTTCCCAACAAGGTGGAAATTTTAAAGGGACTTCTCCTAAATGAATAAGAAATCTTTAGATGGTTATTTTAAAGTGGGATAAATAAAACAGACATTAATGAGATAAATCAAAGATTGGATACAATACTACCTAAGATTGGATGGGCCAAAGGGATCTCCTACTTGTCATCAACATTAAAGGGCCAGACCCAAACAAGTCTGCCCTATTTACCCCAGTTTAAAGTACGTATATTTTATGACATGTAAATTTTATACACGTAAAATTACACTGAGATACCTGACCAACAATTACTTGGGGCAAAAGTTAGACCAGTTAATCAAGTTAAAAGATTGACAAAAGTGCCTGAGTCCCTTGGTTCAACCACTCTCTGGGGACCCCAGAGTCTTTTTAAAATTGGTATGTTTAAATGGGCATTGTGTAAGATAATTACCTCTCTTTTGCCTAATTATATTGTGTGGGATAGACATGTTTCACTGGGGAATTCTTCCCCTGCCTGATATTATAAGATGACATATGAAGGAAATATTAATTAAACATACTAAAGGAAACCAGTGGGATTAGCTGAGCCTATACAATATAAAGTAAAAACGGACAGCTAATATTTAAGGGATAATAAAAATAAATAATGGAGACTTTACTCTGGGTCTAACCTGTGCACTCAGAAAGAGGGTCTTTGTTGAATGCCTTATGCACGTTTTGAAGGTATGATCAATTAAACCATAAAGTTCTAGACTGTAGAATTCTGAAATTTCAGTCTAGTTGGAAATCTTCTCACTGATACAGAAAAGCAAGTTAAAGAAAACGTAGTTGGACAAATCAATCTTTTAATATTATTTAGGTGACAGGCCAGTTCTTTGGGGAATTAAAAGCAACTGTCTTTGTCTTGCAAATCGGTACAAATCAGAAATGTAAATACAGACCACAATGACCTGAGACTGAGCCTAATTAGCTAAATTAGGAAGAACCTGAAACCAAGGTTAAAAAAGGGGAAAAAGTGGCCTTTTAAAACTCAAACTGCTGATTAGTCAGTCAAGAAGATGGAGGAGTAGGAAGATGTGGAGTTCATATCTCCCCACAAATGCATCAAGAATACATCTACAAATGGAACAATTCTCCCAGAGCACCTGATAAACACTAGCAGAGGACCTCAGGCACCTGAAAGGACAAGAACGATCCCCACGTAAGCAGGTAGGACAAAAGAAAGAAGAAGGGAAAAGGAAGAGCAGATGAAGTGGGACGTGACCTGTGACCCTGGGCGGGGGAGCGGAGCTGAAGGTGAGAAGAGGTTCCCGCATCTGGGGAAGCAGCGGGGAGAGAAGCTGGGGCAGAAGGAGAAATTTGGTGGCTCAGAGAACAGTGCAGCAACCAGTCTGTGGCAGGCAGGAGAGAGTGAGGCCTACACAAGTGGTCTGGCCACAGCTCTGCATGCCCCAGCCACTGGGGACCACTGGTGCACACGGGGGCTGAGTGTTGGAATGTGGGGTTTGAAGAGCAGACCCAGGAAGGGGAATGATGTTGGCTGTGAGGGGACAGCTCAAGGGGATAGGAGTGAGGAGCTCCACAACAAGGAATGCTCCTGGAGGAAGCCCAGACCAGCAGAGAAGCAAAGTGCCACTGCTGAGTGATGCACAAAGGGCGGGGCCCCCATTGCAGCCTCTCTCCTCACGCACTGACCCCTGCCTCCACAGGCACTAGGAAGGGCTCCTGCCAGAGTGGCTCACGGGCCCCCAGCCATCATCACCTCAGCACTCTCCTGCTTGGGTGGCCCATTTGCCCAGCTTGCCACCTTGACTCCCTCCTGCCTGACAGGCTCGTACATCCCATAGCCACCCAGCACCCTCTCACCTGGGCAGCCTGCCTGCCCTGATTGCCGCTTCTACATCCTCCTGCCTGACAAGCTCGTGTGCTCCAGCAGCCTTGGGAGCAGACGCCAGTGGGTGGCCCACATGCAGAGATGGGGCTGAAACCACAGCTGAGTTCCAGGGGACATGCAACTAAGGAAGAAGAGCTGAAATCTCTCCTCATGGCTGTGCAAATCATGGCATTACCCTTCCTCTGAAGGCTTTCTAAATTCAGCACCTGGGAACATCCCAATGGACAAGTGCTCCTGCAGCTGAGACAGGTCTGGCTTTAGCAGCTGTGGGTTTTGTGGGCACATACATGCTGGGGTTTGGCCAGGCCAGAGTCTGAGCTGCCTCCGTATCTCACATAGTGTGTCCAGGTACATAATTACCGCAGTCCTGGGACCTGACCTCAGTGGATCTGGGCCAGTGGCCTGGTGAAAATGATGCCTGAGTCACCAGGGCCAGTTGCCGCCATAACCACGGTTAAGGTGGGACTGAGAACAGTACCAACAGCAGTGTACTTTGTAAGCCCACACAATGGGCGGAAAGGAGACAAAACAGAGCACACCCACAGGTGAACACCTCCAGAGGAGGAATACTCAACGGCTTCTATCCCAGTGGGGGTGCGCCAGTCCTCACGACCTCACACCGCAGATCAGAAACACAGCTAAGAAACAGACCTGAGGGCCTCTGCTCCAACGACTAGGGGTCAGAACCCAACCCTGACAAGGCAGTGACAGCCACAGAGGAAAGGGAACTTTCTGCTGAATAAAAATCAAAATTAAGAAAATCAACAGGAAAGATCAAACTTGGAAAATGTTTGCAATATCAATATCTGGCAAAGAACTTAGATACAGATGAAAGAATTTTTACACTTCAAAAATAAAAAGACAATCCAATGGGAGAAAATGGCAAAAATATATTTATGGATATGTTATATATATAAATATAAAGTATATGTATCCATGAATATATGCCTATTGGCTATTTGCATGTCTTCCTTTTATTTTTAAGTGCCTAATTACATTATATATATATATATATATATATATATATATATATACACTATTACATATAAAATAGATAACTAATAAGAACCTACTGTATAACACAGGGAACTGTATTCAGTACTCTGTAATGACCTATATGGGAATAGAAACTAAAAAAGAGTGGATATATGTATATGTATAACAGACTCAATTTGCTGTACAGCAGAAACTAACACAACATTGTAAATCAACTATACTCCAAAAAAATTAATTAAAATATTTACATATATTGTATACAACATATATATTAAGTATATATAATTTATATATATTTAGAGATTGCTCCATCAAAGACGTACAAATTATAATTATGATGAGATACCACTACATACCACTATAATGTCTAAAATTTAAAAAACTGTTAATATCAAGTTTTGGTGTGGACCTAGAGAATCATGAATACATTGTTAATGGGCTTGTAGCATGAAAGCTTTAAAGTTAAATATACATTTGCATATGACCAAGCAATTACCTAATAGTTCATACTTATCCAAGAGATATGAAGTCTTAGGTCACACAAATTTGTTCACAAAAATGTGTAACACCATTATTCATAATAGGTAAAACTGGATATGACCAAAATATCCAAGATTTTTTTGAACATCTTTATTAGAGTATAATTGCTTTACAGTGGTGTATTAGTTTCTGCTTTATAACAAAGTGAATCAGTTATACATATACATATGTTCCCATATCTCATCCCTCTTGCGTCTCCCTCCCTCCCACCCTCCCTATCCCACCCCTCTAGGTGGTCACAAAGCACCGAGCTGATTTTCCTGTGCTATGCGGCTGCTTCCCACTAGCTATCTATTTAACGTTTGGTAGTGTATATATGTCCATGTCACTCTCTCACTTTGTCACAGCTTACCCTTCCCTCTCCCCATATCCTCAAGTCCATTCTCTAGTAGGTCTGTGTCTTTATTCCCGTGTTACCCCTAGGTTGTTCATGACTTTTTTTTTTTCTTAGATTCCATATATATGTGTTAGCCTACGGTATTTGTTTTTCTCTTTCTGACTTACTTCACTCTGTATGACAGACTCTAGGTCCATCCACCTCATTACAAATACATCAATTTTGTTTCTTTTTATGGCTGAGTAATATTCCATTGTATATATGTGCCACATCTTCTTTATCCATTCATCCGATGATGGACACTTAGGTTGCTTCCATGTCCTGGCTATTGTAAATAGAGCTGCAGTGAACATTTTGGTACATGACTCTTTTTGAATTATGGTTTTCTCAGGGTATAGGCCCAGTACTGGGATTGCGGGGTCGTATGGTAGTTCTATTTTTAGTTTTTCAAGGAACCTCCGTACAGTTCTCCATGGTGGCTGTATCAATTTACATCCCCACCAACAGTGCAATAGGGTTCCCTTTTCTCCACACCCTCTCCAGCATTTATATGGTACTGGCACAAAAACAGAAATATAGATCAATGGAACAGGATAGAAAGCCCAGAGATAACCCCACACACATATGGTCACCTTATCTTTGATAAAGGAGGCAAGAATATACAGTGGAGAAAAGACAGCCTCTTCAATAAGTGGTGCTGGGAAAACTGGACAGGTACATGTAAAAGTATGAAATTAGAACACTCCCTGACACCATACACAAAAATAAACTCAAAGTGGATTAAAGTCCTAAATGTAAAGCCAGACACTATCAAACTCCTAGAGGAAAACATATGCAGAACACTCTATGACATAAATCACAGCAAGATCCTTTTGGACCCACCTCCTAGAGAAATAAAAACAAAAATAAACAAATGGGACCTAATGAAACTTCAAAGCTTTTGCACAGCAAAGGAAACCATAAACAAGACGAAAAGACAACCCTCATAATGGGAGAAAATATTTGCAAATGAAGCAACTGACAAAGGATTTATCTCCCAAATTTAGAAGCAGCTCATGCAGCTCCATATCAAAGAAACAAGCAACCCAATCTAAAAATGGGCAAAAGACCTAAATAGACATTTCTCCAAAGAAGATATACAGATTGCCAGCAAACACATGAAAGGATGCTCAACATCACTAATCATTAGAGAAATGCAAATCAAAACTACGTTGAGGTATCACCTCACACCGGTCAGAATGGCCATCATCAGAAAATCTCCAACAAGATTTATATGGGTGAACCAGTTGTGGTATATCCATACAATGTCATATCATACAGCAGTAGAAGGATAGAATTATGAGGAATGCAACGAGGATGAATCTCAGAAACACTATGCTGAGAAAAAAGCTAGACACACAAGAGTATGTACTTTATGTTTCTGTTTATATGACTTTCTAGAAAAGGAAAAATGAATCTATGGCGACAGAAAACATATCAGCAGTTGCCTGTATCAAATATGGAGTAGAGAGTGACTGCAAAGAGGAAAGGGAAAACTGCAAAGGGGGGTAATAGGAAAATTGTCTACCTTGATGGAAACAGAGTTACAAAATATTTACATTTGTCAAAATTCATTAAAGTGGACATTCAAGTTAGTATATTTTTTATATTATACCACAATATATTTCTTTTAATAAAATAATTATGAAGAGTAGGTAAGTGGGCAAAGGACCTGAACGCCAGCTTTAGTTATGTTAGAGCTGTAAAATCAAAAAAAGATCAAGGTGCCCCTAATTTAAAAACCAAGAAAATGCATAGAAGTTGAGGAATAGAGATTTTAACTTATTTTAAGAGTGAGTTTTCTAACAATTAGAGCTTCCTAAAAATGAAATAAACTTATTTTGAGTTGGCAATTTCTTTCTCAGTGAGGACATTCAAGTACAAGATGACGATCATTTTTCAGGTATGTTGTAGAAGTGCCTTAGAGATTGAAATTTGCATTAACCAATATTTAAGATGATTCAATAACATCAGAAAATATGCTATATTTATATATGCTCTTTTATGGTAGAGTTCTGTCTATAATGTTTTCTAAAATATCCTTTGAATTAATATTTCAATAGTAGTCTCCAGTGCTGCAAATGTAGGCCAGAAATTTAGATCTGTGCACAGTCTATTTTTTAAGAAGCTTGTAATCTGGAAGAGAAGATAGACAAAATTGTTGTAGCAAAATGCAGTAAGTTTCATAATAGAGATATCCTCATGCTCTTATATGACATGGAAGCAGTGTCACATTCTTAATATGTCATCTTTTTCTGAAATACTTCAGTATTAATTTCTAACAATGATAATAATTAATTAAGGCATGAATTATTTACGGAGAGATACTAGTTATTCCTAAAATATTTGGAGATTGTTTTAACATGAAGGTATTTCTTAGAATACCTCCAGTAAAGTTCCAAAACGTGTCTTTCAAAGCCTAAATGTGTTTGTACGATCCTGAAAACCTCAAGGAAAAATGTGAATGTTGCTGATTATCCACCATTTCAAGTTTTCTAGGCTTTGGCATTTTTCTGTAAGTATAAATAATTGACTATGAACTATGCAGAGAGTTGTTTTACCTGAATTTCTTTGAGATCCATCAGATGTGGCCATTAAAATGAGTCAATCTCCTCCATTACAACTACTCACTGTGCAGGCTTCTAGTCAAGCATTGGTGGAGATAGCGCAGCTCAATTTAAATGTAAAATTCAAGGTAATGTAAGTAAACAAGTTAGTCCTATCCTTTTCCCCTTACTTTCCCTTAGAGAGTTTTTGAAGTTAGGGATTTGTAAAATGAAAATATTAAACCAAATGTAATAGCAAAATGTCATTGATATCATTAGTGAAACCAAGCCCAGTTTCCATTTACCCCAAAGTATAAATTGCCTATCTGAGAAGCAGTTCAAATTTAAGTCATGTCAGATTGGTGGTCTTTCTGAGTTTCAGTTTGGAACTCTTATTTGAAGTCATTGTTTCATTCAAGAGCATCTCAATATCAATAGCAGGTTTTCTACTTCAGCAAAAGCCTTGATGTACATCAGTGCCATTGGGTCCAGAGGATAGCCTCTTTGTACGTTTTTTTTCTCCCAGTCTCACTGCAATGTTAAAGTCACTGATATCACAGAGCACATTTCTAATCCTAACTATATGCCCTAATTTTGGCAGAAATCCACTCCTCCACTTTTATGCAATGTATTAACAACCAGAAATTTAATTGTATTTGTTGAGACTGTAATATCAACGTGAATCATTCCTTTTTTGAAGCTCAAATTCTTAACACTTGCTTTCCCCTTTGCAAGAAATACTTACTCCTTTACTCCCTTGTCCCCTTAGGCTACCTACGTCATACTTCAGTTAAGAAGACATTTCACAAGGGATGCCTTTCCTCATCCTTCCAGGTGAGAAAGGTTCCCTGTCCCATGGCTCATAGTACCCTGTCTATATTTACTACAATTAGTAATTATTCTTTAGACTGCAGGCTCTAAGAAATATGGACAATGCTTGCTTTTCCACACCTTGTATTACCAGCACCTAATGCAGTGCCTGGGACATAGTAGAAGTTCTATAAATATGTAATGATTGCTGAATGAATGAATGAATGAATGTGTTAGTAACAAGATAAATGCATAAATCGTATTTGTAAAGCACAATACAAAGTAATTTCATTAATATTCACCCACTTATTTGTACCTTTATACCCTTCTCTTCATTTATATATCTTAGAATTACTTTTAATTTTATCAGCAGGGATACAGGATTTAATGATGAAATTTTGATGAAATGTATTAGAAATATTTGTGAGTGAGTAAGCACTATGCCATGGTGAGAGAGAGAAAAAAAATAAAAGCTATTGCTATATTCTTGACTCAAGTCATACTCAATATTATTTGTTACATATTATATTACACACACAAATGCATTCTCACTGGCATGGTATCACCTACATTATTATAATTTCCATTTCCTTCCCAATCCCTTTAAAGCCCATATCTGACCCTTAGACTTATTAAATTGCATTGTTTTAAACCACTTCTCCAAGTTGTCAAGGTCATATTACGGTCATGTGGAATTTTGATCTTGACAAAGTATTAATCAGTCTTATCAACTAAAGAGAACTGTAAATGACTAAATCCACATGCTTTTCTATCATCCTAGACTTGATGAAAATATTAAATAGCCTCTGGCCCAGGATTGACCTCTACATATAAAACTTCTGTCCACTTTGGTTGAGGAGGAACTATAAATGAGTTTCATTGTTCTACCTACTTTGTTTCCAATAAATAGGTCTCTAGTGCTGATCTATTTTTATAAATTTGTGAATGAATTCGATTTGTAACGTTTTTATAATATTAATATTTAATGTCTGATTTCAAGTCGTGGATGAAAAAATGCTAACATCAATGAAAACTACTACTTGCCCAAATAGATTAATAATAGTAAGAACAGTTAAAGTAGATCTTAAATCTACTGTCATGTTTATTTACTTTCCTGAATTGTTCCCACTGTGCCACTTCCTTACTTTCTGAATATGACAGGTTCATGCATGACGTCCTCCTCTAGATGCTGTGCCATTAAGAAATCTCACTGATTATAATAGGTGATCATCTATGATGGATAATAAATATGCTTGTGCATTTTCAATCACAAATCCATGTCTTGCACACTGAAATGATTTTACTTGTTGCTTGATCACGGGGACTTCTTCCTCTGAATAAATAAGACTTGACTTTGCCTCTTTATGCAGTCATCTGCTCACAGTTCTGCCTCTCTCCAGTAGACTGTGTCTCCTTAAAGACAAATGAATATTCATTCATCTTTGATCCCCTTTGCTTAGCATGCATAGTAATTGTTCAACAAATATTTGTTTAATAAGTTAAACACCAATATGCCATGAAGTAGGAAAATCTGGAGATGTGAGTGGTCAAGATGGTGGGTGTGATTAAAGGACCCCTCTGAATTCTAAGAACAACATACTTAGGAGGGAATGCATGAATAATCAACGGGGCTGACTACTTGACAACTAGTATGTATTCAACTTTCAAATTCTATATTATAAGCATCCCTGAGTGTAAGTTGAAATGGATAGACAGGAATTTTTGTTTTATTTTTTCTAATGAGGAAGCAGTGTAGGTCTCTATTCTCATGGCCTCTGTTGCTTCCTATGAATATTTCTCCAATATCTTGACATAATCATTTTCAGGAAGCCAAGAGAGTCCAAAAGAAAATGACAAACAACAGAAATTGCTTTCATTTTCTAGTGTTTGGAAAAACATAAAAATAGGTTTAAGTTTTTCAAACATACTTAGATTTCATGAGATTTTACTTGGTTTATAATCAATATGATAAGATGCATATATATGTATATAGAATCATCATTCATTTTAAATTGGAAATAATGTGTATCCCCATGGCTGATTTGCAAACTGTCAATAATAAGAACCAAGCTTATGTCCTCCTAAGTCTTTTGTAGCCCCATTTTAACACATTTTCTGAAAGTTATTTCACTTCAACCACTCTAGATACTTTCTAAAAAAACAAGAGATGACTTTTTAAAATTTTCCTTTCAAAATGAAAATATTAAAATATGCTACAAATTGGTGCAATAATGGAAGCTACAACTTACCACGTAAGTTTGTTTGTAATTGAGCAAAATATGTTCCAATAATTTTTGCATTGTATTTGCCTTTCTCTCTGTAATTACTAACCCTTTTTCTTTCACTATGGAATGTGAATTTTGATTTCTCATCTTCAAATTTGCCTTTAAATACATTTCTACCCTTACTTTTCTTCCATCTGGAAGCTAAGTTTTCAGAGAAAATTTGTTGCCACAAATATTGAATGACTTCATATTAGGAATAATTCTAATGCAACTACTTTGTATTTGGAAATGTGCCACTGTGTTTAGGAAGGCTAAACACATACTTTTGGGTAAGTTCAAAAAAGATTACTCCAATGATTCAACCAAATATATTTCAAGCATATTGATAAGAAATTTCAAACTAATTGTGTGTGATAGCCATCAATTAAAGACGTAAAATGAATGCCTGCTATTTGAAAACATAGTTAAGCCAAGGAAAAGCTGTGCATAACTAGCATGTTCTGTAAAGATAATTGGCTCACTAACTAAATTCTAACAGCCCATTCACATTTCTAGATTTTAATGGAAGAATGGATGGAAATAGTAAGGTGAGCTCATTGCCCAATACACATAAGCATGTGACAATTTTAATTTCTGCAGAAATGCCCATATTGTATGAAATCTTATTAATATTGTGATGGAATACAGTGAATCATGCTGTGAAAGAAGCACATATTTGTTGTACATGTGTTCACACACACACACACAAACACACAGATACACACACATTTCTTTTCTCTCCTCTCTATTCTCATTTCAGTCCCATTTTTCCTCTTCTTAGATAACTGGTATCATGAATTGAATATAAATACTTTGAATCCATGCTTGAACTTTTTACTATATGCAAATGAATCCATGAAAAACACATGACTGCTTTGAGTTTTAAAAATTTATATACATGTCATCATGCCAAATATGTAATCTTAAAAATCATTTATCATGTATATAATTAATTATTTGGAATGAAGTATTGCATTGCATCTTAAAAATAGTTTATATATGTCTTTTGTAAGCAGCATAAAATGGAATTTTAAAATTTATTTTTATTGTCTCTGTGATCAAATGTATGGTGATTATTGATCTATTTCTCCTTTATTTTTCCATGTTTTATCCCTCCCGGTACTAACTTCGTTTAAACACATTTTTCATTCTCTTTTTATGGTCTACCTTTTTATGAATCATATATGAAGTCTTCATTTTTAGTGTTTTCTGAAAAATTTGACATATATGTCTAACTTGAAAAAGTCTAAAACTAATTATCTCATCTTCCTCCTAAGCGGTTCATGGACCCCTCAAATTTTAAATCTGATCTCCAGTATTTCAGTATATTATCTAGTGTTTTAGTTTTACTTTGTACATACCCCCATTGGCTATTATTTTTTACACTCAACCGTTATTCAGATTCATTCCAACATTACAAATTTCTTTGCTGGTCACTGTTCAGTGCACCTTCCTACTTCTTTTTATGCTTATTTTCTTTCTTACTGAAGAACATTCTTTGTACAATGGTCTCCAATCTTGCCTAAAACACATGAGAATTATGTGAGAACTTTTTAAAGCTCCCATTATTGAATCACCGCCTAGATCACTTTGGTTAAAAAAAAAAATCTCCAAGTATTGGCTTCAGGCATCAGAATATTTTTTAATGCCTTCAGACAATTCCAATAGCTGCTGCTACTGCTTTAGTCATTTTGTTGTTGTTCTTGTTACAGTTTGTGGGTGGTAATTCCTCTTTGTCTAGGAATGAAAATTTCTTTACTTCTTGTTCTTGAGTAGTTTTTTAAAATGAGGTGTAGAATTTTAATTTGGACAGCTATATGTGCTCAGTACTTTGAAGATATTATTCTATTGTTTTCCAGCATCTACCTGTTTTCTGATAAGACAACAGCATCTACTTGTTTTCTGATAAGACAACAGATATTTAAAGCCAGCCCTCAAAAACAAGGCTTATTATTTCCAGGGCCCCCTTGAATTTCTTGGTTTCAACTCCTCCTCACTATTCTAATGTTGAATTTGTTTTTTCTCCTTAAATCCTGAGACTGGGGATCCCCCCATTTTTTATAAGCTTGTTCATTTTCTTTTTATGTGTTGCTACATGTAAAAGCAACATATAAAAGAAAACACAAGTATAACAAACTGTGTGTTCAGGTTGGAAGAAAGGATTCTCAATATCAGTTCAGCCTATCCTATTGACTGAAAGCATTTACCTTGTTTCTTTTACAACTAACTTGAATATTATGAGTCTTGCATCTAATATACAGTACTCTTCACCCTTCTTGGAACGTCTATGCTCAATAAGGACATTAGTTGATTTGTCACTAATATTGCTTTCCCTACATGTGAGTGCATTCAGAGTTCTATCCTGTCCCATATACATAGCATAATCTTATATTTTGTATCTAACTGGCATCAGTTTTCCTTTTTTTTTTTCGATTTACTTTTAAGGTTTACTTTTAGCAAGACTGTACTGAAACACTCTTACACCTTAATAGATCTAATTGTCTGGACTTAAAATAATAGATTTCTCTATCACAGGGGCATTTTTCTGTACAGATACTGATTTCTGTTCTCTGCACATGTTTTCATGTTATATGCCCAGTGTAATATGAAGCGAGTTAATTTATTGTGTTGCATATAGTAAAGAATCCAGCAGAATAATGTTATTTAGGGTTTTTTTTCCATTATTTCTATGAATAACAACAACATCAACAATAATAGTAATAGAAAAGATAATTTCTACCTATAGCAAGTCTCAGTTTTTTCTTAAATGCAGTAGAAGGCCCTTCACACTCTATTTGTTAGCTTGGCTTCAGGTTTTCATATTGTTGGCTAGAAGACAGATAAAGGGGATTATGGACAGAACTGAGCCTGGTTTCTGCTAATCTCCAACTTGAATTCTTTCAAGGGTTGCAAAATATGATTCAAGTATTTCACAGGCCTTTATAACCTTTGTCATCTGTCTGGTATATGTGCCATCATGGGTGGATTTGGAACTGACATTTTATATCTCTGATCTCAACTGTATAAATATTTGTTTAGACTGACTATCAACATAGAACACAGACATTCTCTTCTGATGTATGGATGATAGAATAGTCCTTAACTGGGCCCCTAAGGATGGGGCAGGCACAAACTAACAGAGGGCAATGAGGCAAATTTTCAATGAACTCAGATTTTATATTTTCCTTTAGGTAAAAGAGTGGTTGCTTCTATACCAAAAAACTATTTCTTATAATTTGGGTTACATTAAAAATATCTCATATATACAAGCATTTATCGGAATCTATAATAGTGACTTGGTTTTCTCAAATACATTATATATGGAGTCCTTTAGACTGGAATTAAATTAATCATGGTTGTATTTTTTTTTTCTATAGACTTCCCAGCTATTTTCCCTTAGGAAAACTCTCTTAAATAATCAAGAGAGACTTCCGGGTAAGATGGCGGAAGAGTAAGACGCGGAGATCACCTTCCTCCCCACGGATACACCAGAAATACAGCTACACGTGGAACAACTCCTACAGAACACCTACTGAACGCTGGCAGAAGACCCCAGACCTCCCAAAAGGCAAGAAACCCCCCACATACCTGGGTAGGGCAAAGCGGAGAGATCCCCACACAGAGGATCAGTGCCGAGCGGCACTCACCAGCCCGAGAGGCTTGTCTGCTCGGCCGCTGGGGCGCGCAGCGCTGGAAGCTGAGGCTTGGGCTTTGGTCAGAGCGCAGGGAGAGGACTGGGGCTGGCGGCGAGAACTCAGCCTGAAGGGGGCTAATGTGCCACAGCTAGCCGGCAGGGAGTCCGGGAAAACTCTGGAGCTGCCGAAGAGGCAAGAGACTTTTTCTTCCCTCTTGGTTTCCTGGTGCGCGAGGAGAGGGGATTAAGAGCGCTGCTTAAAGGGGCTCCACAGACGGGCGCGAGTCGCGACTGAAAGCGCGGAGCCCAGAGACGGGCGTGGGACGCTGGGGCTGCTGCTGCTGCCGCCAAGAAGCCTGTGTGCGAGCGCAGGTCACTGCCCACAACGCCCTTCCGGAAGCCTGTGCAGCCCGCCACTGCCGGGGTCCCGGGATCCAGGGGCGGCTTCCCTGGGAGAACGCACGGTGCGCCTCGGGCTGGTGCAACGTCACGCCGACCTCTGCCGCTGCAGGCTCGCCCCGCACTCCGTGCCCCTCCCTCCCGCCCGGCCGGAGTGAACCAGAGTCCCCGAAGAGGCTGCTCCTTTAACCCTGTCCTGTCTGAGCGAAGAACAGACGCACTCCGGCGACCTACACGCAGAGGCGGGGCCAAATCCAAAGCTGAGACCCAGGAGCTGTGAGAACAAAGAAGAGAAAGGGAAACCTCTCCCAGCAGCCTCAGAAGCAGCGGATTAAAGCTCCACAATCAACTTGATGTACCCTGCATCTGTGGAATACATGAATAGACAACACATCATCCCAAATTGAGGAGCCCAGAGTCAGTACTGTGCCTCTGAGGTGGGAGAGCCAACTTCAGGACACTGGTCCACAAGAGACCTCCCAGCTCCACATAATATCAAACGGCAAAAATCTCCCAGAGATCTCCATCTCAACACCAGCACCCAGCTTCAGTCAACGACCAGCAAGCTACAGTGCTGGACACCCTAAGCCAAACAACTAGCAAGACAGGAACACAACGCCACCCATTAGCAGAGAGGTGGCCTAAACTCATAAAAAGTCTGCAGACACCCCAAAACACACCACCAGACGTGGACCTGCCCACCAGAAAGACAAGATCCAGCCTCATCCAACATAACACAGGCACTAGTCCCCTCCACCAGGAAGCCTACACAACCCACTAAACCAACCTTAGCCACTGGGGACAGACACCAAAAACAACAGGAACTACGAACCTGCAGCCTGCAAAAAGGAGACCCCAAACACAGTAACATAAGCAAAATGAGAAGACAGAAAATCACACAGCAGGAGAAGGAGCAAGATAAAAACCCACCAGATCTAACAAATGAAGAGGTAATAGGCAGTCTACCTGAAAAAGAATTCAGAATAATGATGGTAAAGATGATCCAAGATTCTATTTCCCAGATCCAAAATCTTGGAAATAGAATAGACAAAATGCAAGAAACAGTTAACAAGGACCTAGAAGAACTAAAGACGAATCAAGCATCGATTAAAAACACAATACATGAAATAAAAAATACGCTAGATGGGATCAATAGCAGAATAACTGAAGCAGAAGAACGGATAAGTGAGGTGGAAGATAAAATAGTGGAAATAACTGCTGCAGAGCAAAATAAAGAAAAAAGAATGAAAAGAACAGAGGACAGTCTCAGAGACCTCTGGGACAACATTAAACGCACCAACATTCGAATTATAGGGGTTCCAGAAGAAGAAGAGAAAAAGAAAGGGACTGAGAAAATATTTGAAGAGATTATAGTTGAAAACTTCCCTAATATGGGAAAGGAAATAGTTAATCAAGTCCAGGAGGCACAGAGAGTCCCATACAGAATAAATCCAAGGAGAAATACGCCAAGACACATATTAATCAAACTGTCAAAAATTAAACACAAAGAAATCATATTAAAAGTAGCAAGGCAAAAACAACAAATAACACACAAGGGAATCCCCATCAGGATAACAGCTGATCTCTCAGCAGAAACTCTACAAGCCAGAAGGGAGTGGCAGGACATACTTAAAGTGATGAAGGAGAAAAACCTGCAACCAAGATTACTCTACCCAGCAAGGATCTCATTCAGATTTGATGGAGAAATTAAAACGTTTACAGACAAGCAAAAGCTGAGAGAGTTCAGCACCACCAAACCAGCTTTACAACAAATGCTAAAGGAACTTCTCTAGGCAAGAAACACAACAGAAGTAAAAGACCTACAATAACGAACCCAAAACAATTAAGAAAATGGGAACAGGAACATACATATCAATAATTACCTTAAATGTAAATGGACTAAATGCTCCCACAAAAGACACAGATTGGCTGAATGGATACAAAAACAAGACCCATATATATGCTGTCTACAAGAGACCCACTTCAGACCTAGAGACACATACAGACTGAAAGTAAGGGGGTGGAAAAAGATATTCCATGCAAATGGAAACCAAAAGAAAGCTGGAGTAGCAATTCTCATATCAGACAAAATAGACTTTAAAGTAATGACTACTAGAAGAGACAAAGAAGGACACTACATAATGATCAAGGGATCAATCCAAGAAGAAGATATAACTATTGTAAATATTTATGCACCCAACATAGGAGCACCTCAATACATAAGGCAACTACTAACAGCCATAAAAGGAGAAATCGACAGTAACACACTCATAGAAGGGGACTTTAACACCCCACTTTCACCAATGGACAGATCATCCAAAATGAAAATAAATAAGGAAACACAAGCTTTAAATGATACATTAAACAAGATGGACTTAATTGATATTTATAGGACATTCCATCCAAAAACAACAGAATACACATTTTTCTCAAGTGCTCATGGAACATTCTCCAGGATAGATCATATCTTGGGTCACAAATCAAGCCTTGGTAAATTTAAGAAAATTGAAATTGTATCAAGTATCTTTTCCGACCACAATGCTATGAGACTAGATATCAATTACAGGAAAAGATCTGTAAAAAATACAAACACATGGAGGCTAAACAATACACTACTTAATAACGAAGTGATCACTGAAGAAATCAAAGAGGAAATTAAAAAATACCTAGAAACAAATGACAATGGAGACAGGACGACCCAAAACCTATGGGATGCAGCAAAAGCAGTTCTAAGAGGGAAGTTTATAGCAATACAATCCCACCTTAAGAAACAGGAAACATCTCAAATAAACAACCTAACCTTGCACCTAAAGCAATTAGAGAAAGAAGAACTAAAACATCCCAAAGTCAGCAGAAGGAAAGAAATCATAAAAATCAGATCAGAAATAAATGAAAAAGAAATGAAATGATAGCAAAGATCAATAAAACTAAAAGCTGGTTCTTTGAGAAGATAAACAAAATTGATAAACCATTAGCCAGACTCATCAAGAAAAAAAGGGAGAAGACAAAGCAATAGAATTAGAAATGAAAAAGGAGAAGTAACAACTGACACTGCAGAAATACAAAAGATCATGAGAGATTACTATAAGCAACTCTATGCCAATAAAATGGACAACCTGGAAGAAATGGACAAATTCTTAGAAATGCACAACCTGCCAAGACTGAATCAGGAAGAAATAGAAAATATGAACAGACCAATCACAAGCACTGAAATTGAAACTGTGATAAAAAATCTTCCAACAAACAAAAGCCCAGGACCAGATGGCTTCACAGGCGAATTCTATCAAGCATTTAGAGAAGAGCTAACACCTATCCTTCTGAAACTCTTCCAAAATATAGCAGAGGGAGGAACACTCCCAAACTCATTCTACGAGGCCACCATCACCTTGATACCAAAACCAGACAAGGATGTCACAAAGAAAGATAACTACAGGCCAATATCACTGATGAACATAGATGCAAAAATCCTCAACAAAATACTAGCAAACAGAATCCAACAGCACATTAAAAGGATCATACACCATGATCAAGTGGGGTTTATTCCAGGAATGCAAGGATTCTTCAATATACGCAAATCAATCAACGTGATACACCATATTAACAAATTGAAGGAGAAAAACCATATGATCATCTCAATAGATGCAGAGAGAGCTTTCGACAAAATTCAACACCCATTTATGATAAAAACCCTGCAGAAAGTAGGCATAGAGGGAACTTTCCTCAACATAATAATGGCCATATAGGACAAACCCACAGCCAGCATCGTCCTCAATGGTGAAAAACTGAAACCATTTCCACTAAGATCAGGAACAAGACAAGGTTGCCCACTCTCACCACTCTTATTCAACCTAGTTTTGGAAGTTTTAGCCACAGCAATCAGAGAAGAAAAGGAAATAAAAGGAATCCAAATCGGAAAAGGAGAAGTAAAGCTGTCACTGTTTGCAGATGACATGATACTATACATAGAGAATCCTAAAGATGCTACCAGAAAACTACTAGAGTTAATCAATGAATTGTGTCAAGTTGCAGGATACAAAATTAATGCACAGAAATCTCTGGCATTCCTATATACTAATGATGAAAAATCTGAAAGTGAAATCAAGGAAACACTCCCATTTACCATTGCAACAAAAAGAATAAAATATCTAGGAATAAACCTACCTAAGGAGACAAAAGACCTGTATGCAGAAAATTATAAGACACTGATGAAAGAAATTAAAGATGATACAAATAGATGGAGAGATGTACCATGTTCTTGGATTGGAAGAATCAACATTGTGAAAATGACTCTACTACCCAAAGCAATCTACAGATTCAATGCAATCCCTATCAAACTACCACTGGCATTTTTCACAGAACTAGAACAAAAAATTTCACAATTTGTATGGAAACACAAAAGACCCCGAATAGCCAAAGCAATCTTGAGAACGAAAAATGGAGCTGGAGGAATCAGGCTCCCTGACTTCAGACTATACTACAAAGCTACAGTAATCAAGACAGTGTGGTACTGGCACAAAAACAGAAAGATAGATCAATGGAACAGGATAGAAAGCCCAGAGTTAAAACCACGGACATATGGTCACCTTATCTTTCATAAAGGAGGCAGGAATGTACAATGGAGAAAGGACAGTCTCTTCAATAAGTGGTGCTGGGAAAACCGGACAGGGACATGTAAAAGTATGAGATTAGATCACTCCCTAACACCATACACAAAAATAAGCTCAAAATGGATTAAAGACCTAAATGTAAGGCCAGACACTATCAAACTCTTAGAGGAAAACATAGGCAGAACACTCTATGACATAAATCACAGCAAGATCCTTTTTGACCCACCTCCTAGAGAAATGGAAATAAAGACAAAAATAAACACATGGGACCTAATGAAACTTAAAAGCTTTTGCACAGCAAAGGAAACCATAAACAAGACCAAAAGACAACCCTCAGAATGGGAGAAAATATTTGCAAATGAAGCAACTGACAAAGGATTAATCTCCAAAATTTATAAGCAGCTCATGCAGCTCAATAACAAAAAAACAAACAACCCAATCCAAAAATGGGCAGAAGACCTAAATAGACATTTCTCCACAGAAGATATACAGACTGCCAACAAATACATGAAAGGATGCTCAACATCTTTACTCATTAGAGAAATGCAAATCAAAACTACAATGAGATATCATCTCACACCAGTCAGAATGGCCATCATCAAAAAATCTAGAAACAATAAATGCTGGAGAGGGTGTGGAAAAAAGGGAACACTCTTGCACTGCTGGTGGGAATGTGAATTGGTACAGCCGCTATGGAGAACGGTATGGAGGTTCCTTAAAAAACTACAAATAGAACTACCATATGACCCAGCAATCCCACTACTGGGCATATACCCTGAGAAAACCATAATTCAAAAAGAGACATGTACCAAAATGTTCATAGCAGCCCTATTTACAATAGCCCGGAGATGGAAACAACCTAAGTGTCCATCATCGGATGAATGGATAAAGAAGATGTGGCACATATATACAATGGAATATTACTCAGCCATAAAAAGAAATGAAATTGAGCTATTTGTAATGAGGTGGATAGACCTAGAGTCTGTCATACCGAGTGAAGTAGGTCAGAAAGAGAAAGACAAATACTGTATGCTAACACATATATATGGAATTTAAGAAAAAAAAATGTCATGAAGTCCATAGGGGTGAGACAGGAATAAAGACACAGACCTACTAGAGAATGGACTTGAGGATATGGGGAGGGGGAAGGGTAAGCTGTGACAAAGTGAAAGAGCGGCATGGACATATATACACTAACAAACGTAAGGTAGATAGCTAGTGGGAAGCATCCGCATAGCACAGGGAGATCACCTCGGTGCTTTGTGACCGCCTGGAGTGGTGGGATAGGGAGGGTGGGAGGGAGACGAAAAAGGGAGGGGATATGGAAACATATGTATATGTATAACTGATTAAATTTGTAAAAAAATATAATCAAGAGAAATATTTTAGGCAACATTATGTAAATCATCACCCTTATTAGATGAATTAATATTCTTGAAGTTATAGCTCATTTCATGGAAATCAGATTAACCTGATGTTATGGCCATTATCATTTATCAGTAAGTTATTTGTTAATATGCTCAGTATGTGACATAAAATATGTAACTTTAATAAGAGAATGGATCACCTCTAATAATTTAGCAAATCTTGAAAATAATAAGGATTAAAATTGTGGATGTATAAAGGACACAGAAGCTTGGAGAACTTTAAAACCATCTATTTCTCTCCTGTTTCCCTCACACAAGGAAATGAAGGCTGACACTTTAGCATGGTTTGGAAATCCTTCTAAAAAGTATCTGACTTTCTCTTAGAATTAACAAGTAATTTAAAGTTTTAAGAACTGCAGAACTGATCACATGAATTACCGTAATTTAGTCAAGAATTTTTTTGAATATCCACTTTTGACAAACATTGTACATATATATACCAGGTTGTAGAGATGAATAAAATCATCCTTAGTCTCAAATAACTGAAAGAAAAATCCCCCAATATTAGTGAATACTGAGGAATTAAGGATGATGCTATGAGAAAATTTTTATAATGTGAAATTTATTAAGTTAAATAAAATATTGTGCTTTTGAGATTAGAATGACTTGGTTTTGTTCTAATGATACTGATGAGAGACAGTGGTTGTATTTTGCAGAAGTTTTATGGGAGCAAAATAAAAACTTGATAATGTGATATAAATTTGGTCCCCCAAGGAGATTTTTATTGTTATTTCTATTGGTATTATTAATGAGAGAAATTTCTGTGAGCTATTAGAAAAAAAAATGTGGATATCAATATCTAATCAAAAAGAAGGACAAAATAATGGATAATTAGAGAATATATATAACCAGTAAATTAAAAATATACTCACATGCTAAGGAAGCACAGTGGTGGAAGTTTTGCTCATCATAAAGCTTTAACAGTGAGTAGAAGGTATCTTGGTGTCTTGGGTGTGGGAAGATATGCTAACAACCAGTGATAGATCCGTTGTAAAATTTGGAACTGTTTCTTTGGTATTAAATTTCATTTAAGACCTGTGCTTCTGGACAGGATGGAGTAATAGGAACTGGATTTACTCTCCTGGCTTAAACTGCTAAAAGTAAATATATATATATATATATATATATATATATATATTAAACAATACATTTAGACATTGAACAACAAACAGCACAAGACAACCGTTGTATAAAGCTGTTAATTATAATGATAACCCATAAAAACCAGTGGCATAATGTTTTGTGTAATACAGTTAAATGTTGGTGTTTGAACAAGTCCCTGGTCACCTGTGAAAAATAAAGGTGGATTCTCTTTTCATATTTATTAACAAAATGAATTTCATAGGGATGCAGTATTTAAATATGTTAAAATACTACAATTACTAGAAGAAAACATTTTTGTTTTATTTAATAAGAGTTAATTTTTAATTTTTTTATATTTTTATGTGTTGCATTTATTGCTTTAAAATTATACAAATATGTTTTGATATAATTTAATACATGCAGCATCAACTAGAGTATTCAATACACAGAGTATTCAATGGGTATAGGCTTAGTAGTGGGACCAAATTAGCCCTAGACTAAATTGTTTCACTTGCAGCCTAATAAGGCTTACAAGGAAGCCTCAAAATGATCAAACTATTTCTTAACTACCTCTTTGAGCATAGTTACAAATATTTTAAAAAAATACAAATACGCCCTGCAACCAGTAAAGTAAAATTCACAATATCTGACATGCAATCTAGAATTACTAGGGATGCAAAGACGAAGGAAAATATAACCCATAACAAGGAGAAAAATTAATTAATGAAAACAGACTGAAAAATGGTACAATCAGTAAACAAAGACATTCAAACAGTTATTATAACTAATTTTCATGGGTTCAAAAAGTTTAAAGGAAAGCATCAACATCTTAAATAGACATATAGAGGATATAAAAATAACCCAAATTGAGTTCCTAGAGATGAAAAATATAGTTTCTGAGATGAAAAATAAAGTGGATGGGATTAAAAGAGATGAGGCAATGCAGAAGCAAAGATTGACCTCCCTGCAAAAGCAAAATTTTGTTATTATAATCTGTCCCACTGAGTAGTCCAAATATAAAGTCTGAAATGCAAAATGCCAGCTTGGTCATCTTTTTCCATTTCAAGTTTGCTTTACCCTTTCTGGTTTGTGCTTCCAAAAATAATTAAAGTATAAAATTATGAAAATTGTATTCAATGGTATTAAAATGAAGCATCTATCCATTTTATGGATTGCCCTGCATAATGCAAATATCTAAAATCTAAATATTATGTGTATATATACATATATGTATACATACATATATGTATATATATCTCACTAGCAGAATGAAAAGAAAATATGAAAGTACAACACAAGTTGTGGAGGAATAGAGTAAAGGAAAGTAAAATGATAGTATTTTTGTTTTTAGATATAGTTGCCCTATGCAGTGGAAAAATGATATACGGATTAGCATATTTTATTTTCTGAGAAGCATGAATCAATTTAAAAGATGAAAGGGCAGATGAATTTAAAGAATCATTAATTTAAATACATAATCAGTCTTCAATTTTTTTGTTACTGACAACATCCCCTTTAAGATTTTCAAAATGCTGAAAGGTGGGATTCCAAGATTTTTAGTTGCTATAGAAGCAATTATTAGCAAATCCTTTCTTCTAATCTCATTACAGAAAATAGTGCCCTTTGTGCCCAGAGAACTCCCATTAGAACAGATAGCTAATGGGAAGCAGCCACATAGCACAGGGAGATCAGCTGGGTGCTTTGTGACCACCTAGAGGGGTGGGATAGGGAGGGTGGGAGGGAGGGAGACGCAAGAGGGAAGTGATATGGGAACATGTGTATATGTATAACTGATTCACTTTGTTATAAAGCAGAAACTAACACACCATTGTAAAGCAAGTATACTTCAATAAAGATGTTAAAAAAAAAAAAAAAGGAACTGCATTTCGGAGCAGCTCAGAACATAGGGTGTACCACTCTGGAGCTATCCTACATTTCCTGTGTCTGATTAAATATTGTGTATATATGCTATGTATTTATATCTCCATCTAAATATACATCTATATCTCCTAAAATACTCTCTCACATATAATGAAGTCACAGTTTCCAGATAGTTGTTCTGGAAGTCATTAGACAAAATATAGTCTCATTTATTTAAAAAATGTGAAATGAGAGAAATGTATGAAAAACTTGATCCATCTTCTGACTGAATTTGTGGTATTGGTACCTTCAGAAGAGGAAATAATTAATTTATTGTAAATTATTTTATTCCTCATTTATTAGAGAGGAAATTTATAAACTGAAACTATTAGGGCTTAAAGGGTTTTTTTTCCAGAAGATAATATCTGAGGTTCTCACCTTACACTGAGCAGTATATCACTAGTAAACAATCAGACAAATATGTACATTATTAAGTTATTTTATTTTCACCTGGCTTTTTAATACTGATTGCAGTATTTTAATACTGATATACATCATATTAATTGACACTGCAATTTCTTCCTTGATTTGTATATTTTTTTCTACAAACACTTTGCATTCCAACTTCCACGTATCTGATTTACTCATCCCTGTGATGGTCTTCATCTTCAGACATCTTGCTGTCTGGGCTGTTCAACCCTGTGACAGTAAAAGCACACTCACTAGGGACTAGGAGTTTGAGAAGGACTTAGAAAATTGTTTGGAACCTGAAAAAAATGGCTCCAGAATATGAAAACAAATCTGCAAAATTGAGATCAAAACCTGTGTAATTAATATTTTCAACTAATATTACTACAACAGCAACGTTATTCAGCTTTCATATAGTTATCTATAAATTATACTGGATATGTGACTTGGGCACATTTTAATGCATTTGATAACATTTAGGGTAAAGCTTCTAAAAGGGCAATTGCCTAGGACTGAGGAAGGTTTAAAAATGGCCCTGCACAGAATGAACTAGAAGTGACTTCAATGGGAGGCTGAGGCAGAGATGCTGGACCCGGAGAGTGACAGAGCAGGCGTACATTGGAGAGAGCTTTCCTATATAGGAGAGCCAAGAATTTGTTACTTATTGAGGGGGGAGCATGAAGGTAGTGGACCCTATAATGAGAATCCTAGGATTGCTCCTAGATTTCTAACTTGGATAAATGACAGGACGGTACTCTTTGGTGAATACTAAAGGAACAGCAACAGCAGCAAAAGTCTAAGAATGGATCTTTAACATATCACAATGCCACCTTTAAAGTAAATTTGGTATTCTTCTCCTTTTTGAATGAATGAAAATACATTAATTAAAGACACACACGGGCTCCCCTGGTGGCACAGTGGTTGAGAGTCCGCCTGCCGATGCAGGGGACACGGGTTCGTGCCCCGGTATGGGAAGATCCCACATACCACGGAGCGGCTGGGTCCGTGCGCCATGGCCGCTGAGCCTGCGCATCCGGAGCCTGTGCTCCGCAACGGGAGAGGCCACAGCAGTGAGAAGCCCGCGTACCACAAAAACAAAAAAAAAAAGACACACACATTCACACACCTGCTAATATCTGCTCTTCTGCAATCATGTGTTTTCTGTATAGTGTCTAAATATCTATTCCAGTTGAAGTAGTGCTTAAACACTTCAATATGCCTCTTTTCAGCCAAAAAGAAAAACTGTCTATGACTGTTTCAACATATTTTAAATATATGTATAATCATTGCCAACTTGTCTGCTTTGCAGATTCTAGTTTCCTATACAATATTTAACATCTCCCTTTATTGAAAATGTCAGTGCTCAGTATTATGATTGTTTTTCATTTTTATTATATGTCTGAATATTAGAATTATTGATTAATCTCTTTATTAATGGAATAATCTCAGCACAATGTTAAATACACTTCTTCTCTACCATTATTATATGTTATTTTAAAGATTTTCCATACAGTTACTTTAAATGGGATTTTCAGATTTTTCAGGCTTTTTGAAGTCAGTAGGATAGGCTCCAGTGAGTAAAAGAAATGCTGAAGAACAACAATATGAATTAAACAAATTTAAGTAGTTAAGAAAGCACTAATCTAGTCATTGAGAAATGTATACTAATATTTACATAGTATGTATATATAAATCAATAGTTTCTAAATGAGATAATCTACTGAACAAAATATCTTAAAATATGAATGAAAAGATGTTGTAAAATCTCTATATGATTAAAGTACAAACATTTTTATAAGCTTGGAATATAAATAATAAGCGCATTTTTGCCTGGGAGACAAGTTGTTATCTGGGAAACCTCAAGACATTTTGTAACTTATCGAAGTCACTTTACTATCAATCTTGAGCATTTCTCCTATCAACTCTATAATTAGTATTGGAAATTACCATGATGACTCTATTTCACTATCAGGAACATTGAAGAAACTATTTAAAGTGCTAAACATTGGTTTTAACAAATAAAAAACAATTCATCTGAAGAAGATGTTACAATGAGCTGAGGAATTAAAAGATCTCAAAGTAGAGAAATTTCACTGACTGAAGTATAAACAACTTGAGGGTAGAGAGTGTCTGTTTTTCCTGTTTGCCCTCCAAATTTGGGAACAGTTTTATTTGCACGGTGCAGGGTAATAAGCAAATGTTTAACAAATGAAAAGTACTGAACTCATTACCTTGTGGTACAAATGAGGATTTCTTTTGTACTGTAACTAGAAGATTTTAACTTCAGCATTATGAATTATTAATGTCTTTATCTGATTCCCAGTTCTGTGTCAACCAAACTTATTTGAGTGATAATTAGAGGACTTCATGTTTATCCTATCTTCTAGGATTTCACTTTTGCATATCTGTTAATTCATAATTTTGACATTTTTATAGCACAACCAAAGACTATAAAAACACATAGAGCAAGCACTTGCCAAAGAACTCTAAATAAAACACATCTCAGATATGAAATTAGATCCATGCTTGGTTATACTTCTAAGTGCTTCATCTTAAGAGAGACGTGCAACACTGCTGCATGAATTCATCACCTAGGGTGACTTTTAAACCTACCAACAGCTGGCCCCTCTATCATATCTGATTTTATTCAATAGTCTAAGTGATAATAATTTTTGGATCAAGAACTTTATTTTACTGGTTGTAAAGGTGGGCACATGCACACGCACACAATCCCCAGTGCTTTTAAAAATTGTGGGACAGAATTAATCATAACTATTGAGTTTAAATGCCATTTATCAACTTATTAAAGTGCAAGCATGCAGGGAAAATAAGTTAAAGACAAGACTTTCGTTTTTCAATTTATTTTTTAAAAGTCTTGTAGAAATCTTTATGAAATTAACACAAAATGGTGGTACCAAAAATCTTTTTGCTTTGTTTATTCCCTAGTCTGTGGCAATGTAAAGAGTGGAAGTTAAGCCGGAATTTAAGTTAAGGAAAGCTATATTGTATAAAGTTTAGCCAAAATTCTCTAACTTGCCATATTTTTTCAAATAAATAAACTTTCTATTCTCTTCCCTCTCTCCTCATCTCCCTTAAGGTATGTCAACTCTAACCCCGCCCCCCCATACACACACCTTGTTGCCTCTGATATTATCTCCTCTACTAGAGGCGCTTTTGTACTTATTGCTACACAATAGTTCAACAATAAAATGTGATAAATGCAGGCAAAGGTGTTTTAAGAAAGAAGGTAAATGTCCTTACAAATTTTCAACATAGAAACAGAATTTTTCAAAAATGAGTTACAAAACAGCAAAATTAAAAAAAAATAGTTATAGATAAAGTTTGCAGATAATGTTGTCATCCCTCTTAAAAGAAGAGGGATAAGGCACAGAAGAAATGTAGTGTTGGGGACAATGAAAATCAGCAGTTATTGCAATCTATTTATGCTGCATTCAATGGATTGAGAAGACAGAGGCTTGAGTGCTGTCGTTATTACTTGTTTGCCATTTGATGGTGGGCAAAATATTTAATTTCATTGGGTTTCTCTTTCTATGCCTCTAAAATGTGGATTCCCAGGCTAAGAAAATATTTCAAATCTTTTCTAGGTCTAAAAGTCACAGACCTTAGTGTACCCTTTATAAAGGCCACATTTTCACAAAAGATAGCATTCTTGTAAAACACCTTTATAGAAAGAAAAAGCTATATTTAGAAAGCCCACTCAGTGTCCAGGGTTTTCTGAAGTCGTACTGCTGTTTGTAACCAGGTGTAGGCCAGTAGGACAACACATTTGCTTTAACAACTGTCCAGATTTCTTGGAGTTAAAGATAAGTTTTTCGTTATTCTAAGTGTTGACCTAAGAAATTATTGAAAATAAGAATTGTTCTAATTTTCTTCTTGAATTGCCCAGTTCTTACATGGACTGACATGAAAGGTGATTTAAAAGATTGCATTTAAGTTTGGACATATAGCCTTCATCCTGCTGTTTCATCACAGACCTCTTACAAGATAAACACGTGCAACCATTTTGAGTTTCTGAATGGGAGTGCTCCTTATAGTATTTTCCCCTTATAAATTTCTTGCCAACTTACTCCAATTTGAATGCAGGTAGAAATTTATAAATTTCTCCAAGAACTTATTTTTATTTTTATGAATCTTACAGATTTTGTGTTAATACCTAGGACTTTATCAAATTCATAGACATTTGATAGAATAAAAAGCAAAAGCATAATTCGGAAAAATCCAAAAACCTCAAATAGAAAATAAGATGCTATGTTGTTAGTAACAGAAATTAGCACAAATAGACTGAAAAACTGACCACCATTGTAAACTGAGCTTTTAACTATGGCAGTCGCCAGGAAAAGGAGGGTTACTCCTCTTTTTTTGCCTTCTTTTAACAATCTCGAAAATTAAAGAAAGATTGAAATGACAATAAAAATAATTTATTTCCCAAACCATTTGAGAGTAGTTGCTAACACAATGCAATGTCTCCCCCAAATCCTCTAGTATTTCCTACAAACATATATCCAAATATAATCATGAAAATAAGGAAATTAACACTGACACATGACCACAGAGCTACTAATCCTCAGATCCCTTTCAAGTTTTGTCAATTATCCCCATCATGTCCTTAATAATAAAAGGATCAGCCCAGTGTCACATGTTGCATCTAGCTGTCCTGTCTCTTTAGTTTTTTAATCTGGAAAATTTTCTCAGGCCTCCCTTGAATCTCATGAACTAGAAAGTTTTAAAGAATATGGATCAGTTATTTTGTAGGATTTAGCTGTTTGTATTTGTCTCATGATTATTCAGGATATGTGTAGTTGGCAGGAATAACACAGTGGTGAAGCTCTGTTCTTCTCACTGCTTCCTATCAAACAATTTTGGCAAACTTTTAACTTGTAACCTTACTGGAATATCATGTTACTCATTTGATTAAGGTGTATCACCCAGTCTTCTCCATTGTAAAGTTATTTTTTCTCCTTCATTATTAATAAATTTTGTGGTAAGGCACTTTGTAATTATGTAAATATCCTGTTCCTCATAAAACATAATTTACTCAATTTAATTATTTAAATCAGTATGAACTCATAGACTCCTATTTTATTCAATTGACTATAATACATTTCTGCCATTATTTATTTTGAGGCTGAGATTGTTCAAGATTTGTCCAGTGGAAACACCTTCAGTTTGGCTTCTATATCCTTTGATGTTTCCCAATTATTCTGTGATATCTCCCTTCTTTTTTTTTTAACATCTTTATTGGAGTATACTTGTTTTACAATGGTGTGTTAGTTTCTGCTTTATAACAAAGTGAATCAGTTATACATGTATCCTCATATCTCTTCCCTCTTGCATCGCTCTCCTTCCCACCCTCCCAATCCCACCCCTCTAGGTCACAAAGCACCGAACTGATCTCCCTGTGCTATGCGGCTGCTTCCCACTAGCTATTTATTTTACGTTTGCTAGTGTATACATGTCCATGCCACTCTCTCACTTTGTCACAGCTTATCCTTCCCCCTCCCCATATCCTTAAGTCCATTCTCTAGTAGGTCTGTGTCTTTATTCCCGTCTTACCCCTAGGTTCTTCATGACATTTTTTTTTTTTTTAGATTCCATATATATGTGTTAGCATACGGTATTTGTCTTTCTCTTTCTGACTTACTTCACTCTGTATGACAGACTCTAGGTCCAGCCACCTCACTACAAATAACTCAATTTCGCTTCTTTTTATGGCTGATCCCTTACTTCTTGAAACAATAATATGTTCTAGGGTCATCTTATATTTTCCCTGTAGTGGTTCTAGAATCAGCCATTTCTCCAAAGAGCTTTAGTTCCTTCAGTTGGAGAGCTGTATTTAGAAACCAAGATCTGGACACAAGGTGTATTCATTGCTCTTGGGAAGCAGTGGTCCCAGGTACTCTCAATAGGCAGAGCTAGGGGATTTATGTACATATATACATACACACATACGAAAACACATATTCATAACCATTTACACATATTCACAAACATATTCATTAACATATGCATACATATAGTCTATGTTTTTTTCTATAATGTCTCTATATTGAAAATCATGTGCTCACATTAACATCCTCCATTCCCTTTCAACACCCTTTCATTCTAGTTTTTGCCCTTTTCATATTTTAACTCCCTCCACAGATATTAAAATAACACTGATTACCATATTCTTAATATCCTTAATTATTTGATCAATCTTCCTGTATTTAAGTAAATTCTTGTAGCTGCCACTTTCCCATCCACACATTTTCTCCACCTGGCACGGGTTAGGACAATCTGTACAGAGTGGTTGCCAAGGCCACTTCCTCATGTGGATGCCCTTTCACACGAATCAGACTTCAGCAGTCAACTCCAGGCTCCCTTATGCAGATATCCTCTCCCCTTTCTCAGACTCTGAGACCCAATGCCAAATCATTTGGTTCCTTGAATGCCCACCTCCCCCATGCTGACAAAGGGTTATTTTACCTCACTTAATGGACTAATTTGTTCAAGAAGGGAAGGGATCACAACACTATAAAGCAGTTATACTCCAATAAAGATATAAAAAAAAGGGAAGGGACAAGGAAGGGGATGAAGAAAGGGAGGTGGACAGGGACGAACAGGTATCTTTCCTTTCTAAACAATATTTGAAGAGGCCCTTCATTTAGAAGTTGCAAAGACATTATGAAGTATCAGCTGAAGAACTGAAACAATGACATATATTTACACATCTGTATCCCTACATCTATGACACACAATGTACACCTAATTTTATAGCAACCAAAATATAATTTAACAAAACTTATGATGCTTAGCCATACACTCTAATACTCAGCAACTTAAAAAAATGTGCAGTGCCATTTGGCTGTTAACTATCATCCATTTATATGAATGGATTTGTAAAACTCCTAGCCAAGAGTGCTTGGGATAGCGTCTCTACTGGTCCTTACTGGATCCTCTTCTTCTTTTGTCACTCTTTTCAGTCATTTGTTGATTCTCGATTGTATCTCATTGGTGACTTGCATGACCATTGGTAATCATATCTGGGCAAATACCCCAGCTTGGTGTCTCTCAAAGGGCTGACTGAAAACCACCTGCAACAGAATCAACTGTGGTACTAGATAAAATTCAGGTCCACAGGCCCTGTTCTGATTTCCTGCTCAGAAGCTCTTTAGAGAGTAATGAGTATTTGGAAAATACCTTAGCTAATTCTCACACATTAACACTGAAACCATGGTGGAGTTTGCATGTCTACAATTCCTCAAAGTTCACGGTTCAAAACACATAGGTCTCACCAACTACAGTTCTTTTATTTTAGCTTCATCAATTCACATTTGTTATTTAACCAACTTGGAAATTGCCAGATGTGTGAAGAGGCGCCAAAGTAAAATGTATCTATCTTTTGCAAAAATGTCTTCTACCAAATGTCTCTACAAAATGAAATGTAAATACCTTCTAAGATCTTGCTTGGAGGAATCTTACAGATTTTTTAAATCTTCCAGGTTTTAGGGAATAGCAAGTGCAAAGGCCCTGATGTTGGGAAAGCCACTTCAGAAAGAAAATCTGGATGTGTGTGTGAGAGAATAGTAGTAGTAAACGAGCTTGGAGAGTAGGGCAGAAGAAATACTGAATAAAGCATGTGGGAGAGGTAAAGAGTTTAATTTTTATTCTAAAGTGATGGGAACAGGTTTTGGAAAATAATGTGATATGATTCATGGTTTTTTGTGATTATTCTGGCTATTGTATTGGTTATAGACTCTAAGGATTGGGGCAAGAGGGGAGGAAGCAAGGAGGTTGTGGAAGAGGCTGCCTATTGCATTAGAAGAGGCAAGCAATGATGGCTTGGAGTAAGTAAAGACGGCAAGAGTAAGGTGAGAGGTAGGTGGATTCAGGATGTATTTTCAAGTTAGACTGGCAAGAATTTCTGATGGACTGGACACAGGAATTGTGGGGAAGTGAGAGTTTAAGGATGAATCTAACATTTTTGGCCTGAGCAACTGGATGAGTTATGGAGCCAGGAAAAACGGGAGTGCAATGGATGGATCAAAGCAAAATATTTAGTTTTATTTGCTAAGTTTGAAATGTCTATTATGCATAGACTGGAGATATTTAGTGGGAAATTGGAATTAGGAGTCTGGAGGTTAGGTGAGTGCTTAGGGCTAGAAGTACGAATTGGGGAATCATAAGTCATCTTCCCATTAAAGTAATGGGACTAGATTAAAACTCATGAGTAGTTAAGGTAGATGCAGAGTGAAGGGGGCCAGGAATGAGCCTTAGGGCATTCTAACAGACGTTGAGGGATGGGAGGCATCACCAAGGGAGACTGCCAAGGAATGGTGAGTGAGGAGGGGAGAAATCTAGGAGAGGATGGTGTCCTGGTAGCCAGTGAAACAAAATATTCATTCTGGAAATTATGAGGTTCATTTCCCAAAGTTTCTTGAAATGATGATCATTTGAAACTTGGTATTTTAAAAAGAGCTTTAGCAAACAGAAAAGAGAATAATTTTCTATCATGAGTGATTGATTGCAGTAGCATGGGGAATGGAAACGTTGTGAAAAGGGAATCAAGAATCTATGTAAAAGACAATTTTAAACAAAAGTATTCATTTAAAACACAAGTACACAATATTTAGACATTATATTTTGTCTTGGTGTCAACAGCAGCTACAGCCTGCTGTAAGTGAAAGATGAAGGATTACAGTTTAATACCAAATCAGGGAAAAAGGTGAAATAGTTGAATTCTTTGTAGATTTTTAATAGATTTCAAACCTCTACTGGTTTTGAATAATGTCATATTTCAAATATAATTTTCTAAATAATCATAACAATTTTAGAATCAGAATAAAACTTATATAAAACTTATTTAAATGCACATATAGTTCATTTTTACGGGTAAAACTAGGACTCTGGTCTTCTGATTACCAGTACTATTTCTTATTGCAACACACTGTTTAAATGCATAGATGATTGAAAAAAGGAGCATACCAGTGATCTCTTAAATGTTTTACAAAATATTAAGTAATTAAAATTAGGGGAAATAAAGCTCATGAGGATTAAATTACAGGAAGAGTTTATAAGAGGGCATACAAGTAGGAGATGTATTTCCACACAGATAAATATGAGGTTTTAGTAGAAAATGACCAAAACTGCATTTATAAGGTCATGATACTAGCTAAATGATATAAAGACAACCATCATGTGAATAACATATAATTTTGAAGGTGAATTTTGAATATGGAGACTGATACAGATTAACATCTGATTATAATAAAAATCAGATCGGCAGGGTAACAAGGTCTTCTTCAACCCATCACAGCTTATCAGGAATAAGGGAACCTCTTGATACTTTGGTATGTGCCATTTTAGGACAATGAACTTGCTACAAAGTGAACACATGACATAAGAAATAGTTTAGAAACATAAATATGATTGAAGAAATCCATGGATGGTGAAAGCTATGTTGGATTATTTCAAAAAGTTAGGGATGACTAGGTTAAGTAACTTCTCTTTTTAATAACAGAATAACTGTCACATGAAAGATCTCACTATGCCATTGACAAAGATAAAATCCCGGGATGCCATGGCTTCACAGTCTAATAGTCTAGAGATACAATGTCCAGTATAGTGTCCATTAGTCACAAGTGGCTATTAAATACTTGAAATGTGGGCAAGTTTGACTTAGGAACTGAAATTTTAATTTTATTGAGCTTACATGTAAAAATTTAAAAACACATGTGACTAATGGCTGTAGTTTTTGACAGCACTAAGAACATTTCCATTATCATGGAAAGTTCTATTGACCAGAGCTGACCCATAACCTTTTTACTTAATTTTACATTTATTCCTCTTTGCTAAGAAAATCCTCTCTCTTCCTAAAAAACAATATTAGCAAGATGGCTAGATATAAGCTCAAGATGCAAAAATCTATTGGATTTCTATAATCCAGGAACAAAGAGAGAGCTTAAAAATTATTTAAAATGGAAAAAAAAAACTACCTAGGAATAAATCTAAATAAAAATGTGCAAGACATTTATGGAGAAAATGAAACCTTATTGAAAGATATTAAAGAAGTCTTAAATAAATGGAGAGGTACATCTTGTTTATGGATTGAAAAGACTCATCATATTGGTGTAAGTTTTCCCCAACTTAATTTATATAGTCAATACAATTACAATAAAAATACTTAATAGAGGTTTTACAGGATTGCCAATTCTGAAATTTATGTGAATGGTCAAGAACAGCTCAGACACACCTAAAAAATCCATTCATTCCAAAACGGTCCTGGAAAACTTAATTATTCATAAGAAAACAAAGAAATTGGATAATACAGACAAGTCGATTGTAAGTGCATTAATGGCTTGAATATAAAACAAAGATACACTAGAACTTTCAGAAGAAAATATACTATATCTGGGTAGCATTAAACTAGGGAAGGACATTTTAAGTAGAACAAAAAGACACTAAGCTAAAAGATAAATTTGATTTCATTAAAATTGTGAGCCGCTATTTATCAAAAGACAACATTAAAAAAGTTAGAAGGTATGAAATAACTTATTTGTGTCATATATAGCTGACCAAAGATTATTTGCTTGTATTTAAAAAACAATACAAATAAGTAGGAAAAAGATAAACAGTAGAAAAATGGACAAAAGATATTCTCTGGACTTCACAGAATAGGAAACATAGGCAACTGTTAAACAAATGAAAGGATTCTCAGCCTATCAGTAATTAGAGAAATACAAATTAAAATTGTTATGGACTGAATTGTGTTCCCTAAAATTCGTATGTTGATGCCCCATCTCCCAATGTGGCTGTTTGGAGACAGGGACTTTAAAAACATAATTATGGTTAAATGAGGTCATAATGGTGGGGCCCTAACGGATATGACTGGTGTCCTTGTAAGAAGAGAAAGAGATAAGAGGGATGTATACACACAGAGAAAAGGCCATGTGAGGACATAGCAAGGAAGCAGTGGTCATCTGCAAGTCAAGGACAGAGGCCTCAGGAGGACCCAAAACTGCCAACATCCTGAGCCTGGACTTCCAGCCTCCAGAACTGTGAGAAGATAAATCTCTTGTTTTTTAAGCCACTGAATCTGAGGTATTTTGCTAGGACAACCTGAGCAGACTAATACAAGGAACAAAAGACTAGAATGGCCATTCTAACTGGTGAAGCTATAGAGCAAAAGGGCTGAAAATTGATTCCATAACTTTGGAAAACATTTTGACATGAATTTTTAAAGTTGAATATTTGAATTCCCGACACCTCAGCAATTCTACTCTTAGTATGTCTACTCTTCTACTTATGTTAAATCTTGCACATGTGTACCAGGAAACATTAAAATAAATGTTCATGGAAGTACTGTCCGTAATAGGCCCCAAACAACCCAAATATCATTAATAGAATAAACACATTTTCTTGTATTTATACAATCAAATATTATACAGTAGTACAAATGAATGAACACTAGTTAAAGTAAAGTGGATGAACCTTACAAACATAATGTTGAGTAAAAAAAGCAAGCACAGAAGACTAAAGTATGATACCAATTTTATAAATCTCAATAATAAGCAAAATCAGATAAAAATTATGTGGATGTTCAACATAAAGCCAAGATCAGAGTGATTTCTTTGGTGAAAGCAGGAAGGTGGGATCAGGGTAGAGAACAGAGAGAAGACTCCGCAGTTTTGATTCTAGTTCGTAGTTTTGGTGGTGTGTTTGCAGGAGTTTTTATTATTTCTCATAACTTACATACAATTAAATATATTCTTTTGTATATTATCTAATAATATTTAAAAAATCAAAATCCATTATATACCAAAGATAACCCCTAGACATTAATTATAGAGAGTCCATTTTGAAACAACATACATAGTTACTCATAAATCTTCTGTAGTTGAAAGCTTTTAGCTATGAAATTCTTCCCCCTTCATAGGAGGACTTTATGTTCCATAATGAAGGAAAATTGTTCCTACTTTGGGACAATTTGCCTTCTTTATTTAAGTGATACTAGTTCTTTGGCTGCCTAGAAATTTTAAAAACAACTGATAACTACATCTACTGCCTGCAAGAGAATAAAGGAAAAGGAGCATAGGAGGCAATCTCATACATTATTGATAAACACATACAAAGACAATATTGGTACAAAGCTATTTCTCCATATAGCAACTCTGAATTTTATTAATAAACACACACACACACACACACACACACACACATATATATATATATATCAAACATTAATAAAAGAATAAAATCCAATATGAGTACATTTGCTCTTTTTTTGCAATTAGTTCCAGGATTCTATTTTAGATTATTACTTCATATCTGCGAGAGTTGGGTGTGTGTTTGTGTGTTTGGTTTTATGGAAGTTGCATTGTGCTAAATTTTACATTTCTTTCTAGAATTAAATGGCTTTTGTTATCCCTTGGGAATACTGAAGATAGCAATAACAGATTACTACCTACTGGTGGAAAAGTATAAATAGCAATTTTAGCTGCTAGTGATTCTGAAATTGCCCTTAACTTTGTCCTTCTAAAAATGTTCCAAGAATTACGTTTTGCAAATCCACAGATTTACTATCCATATTCAAGTCATTTACGTGGACAAAGAATGTAGCCTGCGGTATCAGTACAAAGGATGTTATAGCCATCAAGCCATCAGCCACTGAAGCCACCCCCAATGCTCCACCCTAAGGGGATTCAGGATGGAGAAAACAGGATACTGGCGCTAGATAATTAAAGTGCATTTCAAGGGAATGATTTCCATGAGACCAGATTCTTGCATCTCACCATATATAGAAAATTGCTAAATTTATTAAATTAAGATGTCTAGTTTCTTTACTTAACACTAATCTTTTGATGTTCCAAATACCTGGGTTTTTTTTTTGAAAGAACCCCTAAATATCCTGTGCTCTCCCTTACCTCTTCAGAACAGTCCCTCAGAGCTATCTGAGAGGCTGTCTCCTGATTTAAGTTCTCAGTATGTCCTCCAAATAAAACATAATTCTCAACTTTTAGGTTGTGCATTTTTTTTCAGTCAACATTTAATTGTATGGCTCACGTAGGTACTATGCTTAGATGTAATGGGATGAGCTGTAAATTATTAAAACTAGATAAATTCTGTCAGCTCTACCACTAGCTGAGATCAGGCTTTCATGTCTGGATACTTCTGTCATAGACCTTGGTAGATATGGGGTCTGTGTTGGTCTTAAAATTATTCTTAGAATTGTGGGGACTCATTCATTCTTTCAGCAAATTTTACTGCTTATATTCTATGTGTCAGTTACAGTGCTGGGTCTTGAAATATAGAAGTCAACACACGAAAATACAAGGCTAAAACACATTTTCTACCATATTAACTTTTTTCATTCATTAATTCATCCCTAAATCATTCAACAGGCATCTTCTTATTGAATACTGATGAGGGGTCAAATGCTATGCTAAACACTGAGTATATAACTGCAAATGAGATGGGTAGGCCCTGATTTTGATGTCACTACTATCTTTTGTCCTGCCATATAATAGGACAGCTTCATTATTCCCTTTACCTTAAGTTTTTATCACAAATTGCTAATGAAAATAAAACTGTTAGTGGAGTTTCAACATGCATAGATAAATGAGAACACAGAACTCCCCTTTCGCATGCCCCATTCTTCTCCTTCTAACTCCCTATGTGAACCCACTTTGTGCCAAGACCAAGAATTTGTGCCCCAATAAGAACCAAGCTGATTTCCTCACACTGACAGGGGCTATTGCTCACTTAGAAGACTTGAAGCTTAATTTTGATAAGCAACTAGAAGACCATGGAGACAACCTATAAAAATGATTTGTCTTGGGAGAAAATACTAAAAAGGGTTAATGTGCTGTTCCACATGTGTAACCTCCTGGGATTAAACCACAGGCACCAAGATCACCAAGTGTACTTGGCAACAATGAGCTAAAAATGAAAACAAAAAGCATCATACTGTTATTGTATTCATTTCCCCCAAGGCACTCTCTGATAAACACCACAACCTCTAAGGGAACTGAGAACAGCTTCCTTGTGGGGTAGGTTAGATATGCATCTTTTTCCAAGCAGTTATATCATATCCAGCTATCAGCACACCTTACTTAAGGTCATTGTAATGTATGAGATTAAATGTTCCTACCTGATTGGAAACCTTCTTGTCCTGAATTCATTGGCTATACTGGATTATTTTTCTTGGGTCAGACCTCCAGAATTCTACCAGAAATCGTTCCTTTGGGGAAACCAGGCCTTCCCAGAAACTCAGGAAACTGAAATGGAGACAGCAAGAGAGAAGGAAATTATTTGGACATATAGACCTCAATTGTTTGGTTTTAAGTAAACGTCCCAGCAAACATCTTCTAAATGGTATAATAACTTTAGGGAAATTCACAGTTTATAAGTTTGTGTACTCATAAACTGAACATATTATGATAAAAGTACAGGTTGCATTTTGTGTCTTCAACTCAAGCAAAGACTTCAAAAAAGGCCCATTTATCCTTTGTTCATTAAGACACAAAGAGAGGGCAAAAAGGGCAAGTTTCTAAGTCTTTTTCTTTAAAATTTACTTCCTTTCTTCAGCCTTCATCAAGATCTTCAGGAAATTAACTTTACTAAAGTTAATTATTCATAAAATAAACATACGAACCTGCAGAAAACTATTTCACAGAGACCTGTAATGTACAATATCCATCACATACATGCACCATGAGCTTGTCTTTTCTAGCACTGGCATACACAAAACTCTGTGTGTGTGTGTGTGTGTGTGCGCACTTGTGTGTCTTTTATTTGTTATGGAGCCATAGGGAGAAAATAAATCTATTGGCTGCAATTCAGTGATGTAGAAAGATTTAAGGGTAAAGAAAAAGTCTACATCAAGTGAAGCAATAAAATCATGAGGTTGTGCTTCCATAATAATAACAATAGCAGTCTTCTGTAACCAAGGGAACAGGCTCCTCAAATTATAGTCACACCTGTTAGACCATCTGCCCATAAATTTCACACTATCATTAATGGAAAACAAATGGCACTGTCTCTCCTTCCCTTTATCCATTGGCCATTCTCATATAAATCATTTTTCTCTTCAAGGTCGTGTTCTTTCCTATCTGTTTAAAAATATTAGGATTTAGGAGGGGTGATACATAATGTGCCATGCCTTGGTACTTATACCAGTGATGGCTCTGTAAGGAGCACTGGATTGTTAGGAGGCTATAAATTGAATTCCCCTAGAAGCAGAACCTGAGGCAATAATTTGAATGCAAACTGTTCATCTGGGAGGTGCTTCCAGAAAACTCAGAAGTGGAGTGGGAATTGAGAATGGAGGCATGGAAGGAAGCCAACAGAGGTGCATTACTGAATCAATTACTCCTGCAGGGAACTGCTGCCAGTACTTCAGGGGAGTTCTGTGAAACTCTATAGAACATGTCTCAGAGTTATCCCAAGAACTGGTGAGAAACTTGAAGTACTTATCTTCCAGTCCCCTCTGTCCTTGGTTGAAAGCTACACCCAGATACATTAACTCCTGTACATTTCTGGCCTGCCCTAGGGTGGATAATTGCAGGTGGTAGCATGAGTCTATCAGCATATACTGGAATGATGAGTGCTGGGGAGATATGAGTGGAGCATTGAAACCATCTAATACAGTGGGGGCAGGAGATATCAATTATTGGCTTGCAAGTCCAAATGGGTAACCTTAAATTCCTGGGTTAATGGTTTTACTTTGAGGTATTTAAGCATGATGTATGAGTAAAAATTTCCTCTATTAAATCAAGTTGAAGATCCTAAGTCCCTAATCTTCTGGAAAACTGTGGGGATCTTTTTAACAGATTTTTGAAAAGTAACATGATTAAGATTTCAAACTGACCATTCATTCATTCATTCATTCACTCATTCAACAAACATTTATTGAACACCTAAAGTATGCCATGGGTTAAACTAGGCACCAGTGTTACTGTTACTAACATCATTATCGTGCCATCTAGAAGTCAATGTATTGTGACACTCCAATAAGAAAATCCATAGTTACCGTAAAAATTATTACAGAGTGATATAGGAAGACACGGTAAGACCTTAATTCATGCCGTGGACAATAGTATATGGGGGATATCAGTAGGGCTTCCTGTAGAAGGCAATTGAAATGGATATGTAACATGAAGGAAGGGTGAATTTTTGAGGAAAAGAGAAGATAAATTCATGTTTGCCAGAAAATGAGTGGTTAAGGATCAGTCCAGAAAGGAGTTCCATTCATAGTCAGTATAAGAAATGTCACTGGGGCTTCCCTGGTGGTGCAGTGGTTGAGAGTCCGCCTGCCGATGCTGGGGACAAGGGTTCATGCCCCGGTCCGGGAAGATCCCACATGCCACGGAGCAGCTGGGCCCATGAGCCATGGCTGCTGAGCCTGCGCATCCAGAGCCTGTGCTCCACAACGGGAGAGGCCACAACAGGGAGAGGCCCGCGTACCGCAAAAAAAAAAAAAAAAGAAAAGAAATGCTCACTGGAGTGTAAGAAAAGAAGACAATGGAGAGGGTGGAAGAAGCCAGACCATGAATAGTCCATGTATATATACTAACTGCTATGGTCTAGTCTTGTGTTCCCCTCCAAATTTATACGTTGAAATCTTAATTTCCAGAGGTGATAGTAGTAGTAGGTGGGGCCTTTGGGAAATGATAAAGGTATTAGTGCTCTTATAAAAGAGACACCACAGAGCTCCTGAAGCTCTTCTGCCATGTGAGGTTACAATGAGAAGTCTGTGACTCAGAAGAGGGCCCTCATCTGACCATACTGCCACCCTATTCTTGCACTTGCAGCCCCCAGAACTGTGAGAAAAAAAATGCCTGTTCTTTATGAGCCACCCAACCTGCAGTATAATCTTACAGCAGCCCAAAAGGACAAAGAGAGTTTGGATGTGAGATTTTACTCCAAGAAAGATGGGAATCCATTGAAGGATTTTAACTGGTAACTTAGAAGAGAGAAAAGTTTCATAACACAATCAGGTATTTTTATAAGAAAAATTTGTTTCATTTTCAGAAAGATCACTCTGGAAATACTGTGACTAGATATTTGGAGAAGGGTGATGGCAGTCCCAGATATAAAAAGATGAGTTAGTAGTCCATTAATGTAAGTCAAACAAGAAAGTGGATATAGAAAGTGTGAATTTGTGGCTGAGCGTTCTTTTCTTTTAGCACTTGAAAAATGTTATGTCAATGCTACTGACTCCAGAGTTTTAGACAAGAAATATGCTGTCATTGGAATTGGTGTTTCTCAATAAGTAATGCATCGTTTCTGCCTGTCCACTTTCGAGATTTTTTTTGTCTCTACTTTTCAGAAGTTTAGTTATGACGCGTCTTGGCAAGGATATCTTTGTGTTTTTCCTCTTTGGGTTTGTTCAGATTCTTGAATTTGTGTTTATGTCTTCTAAAAAATTGGGAACTTTTTAGCCATGATTTCTTTGAATACTTTGTCAGTCCTACTTGCTCTCTGTTTTCATTCTGGAACTTTGATGATATGAATGTTAGTGCTTTTGTTACTGTTTATAGGTTCTTGAGATCCTGTTGTTTCTCCCATCTTTACCCCTCAGTCTATTTTTCTCTGTACATGTGGTACATTGTATTGATCTCTTCTAAGTTCATGATTCTATGCTTTGTAATCTCCACTCTACTCTTGAGCAAAGTTTTTTGATCGTTGTAGTTTTCAGTTCTACTGTTCTCATTTGTTTTTATTGTTATAGCTTCTAGTTCTTTGTTTACATTTTCTAGTTTTCCCATTTCTGTCAAGGAACACATAATTGCTAATTGAAGCACTTATGTGACAGCTTATTTAAAATCCTTGTCTGATCATTTCAATAGATGATTTATCTCAGTGTTGGTGTATGTTTATTGTCTTTTCTCATTTATTCAGTGATTTCCTGGTTCTTGGTGTCATAAGTATTTTTCCATTGTATTCTAAACATTGTGAGTTATTATATGACTCTGTATCCCATTTAATTTTATTATTACTTTTTAGTAGGAAGTCATCCTATTTGAGGCATAGTATGAGGACTGGGAGGTTAGGTACAGATTTCCATTGGGCCCTACTGACGATACCCCAGCAAAAGTGGGCACTTACATTGTCTCACTGCAGACAGATCAAGTAGAAGTTCAGCTATCCTATTGGCCCTTCTGACACCTTCCCCCCAAAAGTGGAACATTAATATCATTGTGTTGCCTTTTAGTAGAAGTGGAAGTTCATCTCCCCAGTAGATTTCTTGACACAGGGGAGGGGAGAAGTGAAGTGTTTGCTGTCCTTCCTCCCACTTCTTTCCTTCTTGTTGATGCCGGGTGTGGGTAGAGGGTCAGCTACCTGCTGGATCCACTGACACCAGGGTAAGAGGAAGAGAACTGACAACTAGCCCTGCTTGTGCCATCTCATTCTGTCTTATTGCCTCAGGATGGTTATTTGGATTCAGCACCCCATTGGGTCTCACTGACTTCATGTGTTGGGGGTTAGCGGGGTGCCTACTCCCTCCAACCTGTAACATCCTATTCTTATTGATGTCAGGGAGAGATGGATGCTATGTCCCACCATTGGACCCCACGACTGTGTGAGGGCAGCCCAGTGTTAACAAGCCTGTCAGGCACCACGTTATTTTTTTTTTTAATAAGTAAATTTACTTATTTATTTGGCTGTGTTGGGTCTTCATTTCTGTGCAAGGGCTTTCTCTAGTTGCGGCGAGCGGGTGCCACTCCTCATCGTGGTGCTCGGGCCTCTCACTGTTGTGGCCCCTCTTGTTGCGGAGCGCAGGCTCAGTAGCTGTGGCTCATGGGCCCAGCTGCGCTGCGGCATGTGGGATCTTCCCAGACCAGGGCTCGAACATGTGTCCTCTGCATTGGCAGGTAGATTCTCAACCACTGCGCCACCAGGGAAGCCCAGGCACCACCTTTGAAAGTCTGTTTGCTAATGGAAAAGGATGGAGGCTCAGCTCACCACTGGACCACACTGAAACAACCCTGGTGGGTTGTTTCAGAGCGCTGCCTCTTCTGGAGGGCAGGAGTGGGGTGGTGTGGAAGATCAAATCCTAGCTTGGCCCAACTGAAACCACAGGACATAGGGGATGGGTGCAATATTCCACTGGCACTTGGCTCGAGTAGTGTGTATATTCCACTGGCACTTGGCTCGAGTAGTCTGTATATTATTGCCCAAATGGTCTTCTGTCTTTAGCAACCCCTTTCCTCATACTTTGGCTAGGGGGAACAGGGTTTTGTGTTTTTTTCTGAAGCTTTTCTGTCTGTTGTTCTGTTGGTGGTTATTGATTGGGGGTTCCTGTAATACCTTCTCCAGGATGTATGGGAAGCAACAGGAAACACAGGGGACTCATCACCATGTTATTACTCAAGTCCCAAAGTCCCCAGTTAAGTCTGCCTTCTCATTTCCACCTTTCAGTGTCTTCCTATGTTTGTTTGTTATGTTCAGGGTTTTAGTTTTAAGTGGGAGAACCTGGGAGAAATGGGCTACTTCATCTTCTTGGAAGCAGAGGTCTGGAGGCCTATTGATGTTAAAAATTACTGCTGATTGTAAATTAAAATTTGATGATAAACACCTTGCCCTTTAAGAATTATTCTGCTAGATTATGTGGCTTCCCAAAGTTGCTACAATTTGATTTTCATACTTCTAAAAGTCAAGTGTTTTGCTGGAGTTGAAATTTAAAGATAAGCAAGAGATGAGGCTAAGATGATCTATGTGGTAACAGATTAAAGTTGGAAACATCAATATACATTCATGTTTAGCTTAACATTGCTTCATATTACCTTAATACACATGGTTATGTAGAGAGATACTTATAGATATGTGCGTATACATGGGTCATGTACACACATATTATCTCTTTGCTCTGTCAGCTGAGAAGATCTAGAAGCAATGACATCCGAGCAGCAATTAGCACACCCCACACCCAGATCCTGCTGTCTAATACCGTTCTCCACTCAAAAGACCTAGTTATCCTTGAAGAAATAGCTGATTCTAGGACTGGGGCAGTAAATATACAAGATTTATAGACAAGACCATCTTATAGTGTCAGAAAGTAAGGAAGTTCCAAAAAAAAAATACAGGATGGTGATACCTCAGAGTGGCACAAGAGCCAACTGAAAAGAGTTCACAAGGGTCAGGACTAGAGCAATTTGAGGAACAAAGTAACTAAAGTAGAATTAGATTATAACCCAAACTATAAAATAAAAACCCATGAGTTCTTCTGATATAAATAAATAATTGGATACATAAATAAATGCAGGAGAATAGATAAATCTCCAGTGCAAAGGAATTCCAAATAGTTTATGTAGTACTCCATCTTAAGCATAACTCCCTATTCCTTAGTTGTGGGCTGAGCATATTGACTTCCTTCCAAAAAGTAGTGTATGAAAATGGGAAAACAGTAATCGTACAATGGAGAAACCTGAAAAACACTACCTCAGCCTGGTGATCAAAGTCGACCTCAGCATTCATAATGCATATTCATACTTTGTACACCTGATGTGATCTGACAGAATAACCCTTCTACTCTGTGGTCTTCCTCCCCAAAACACATAATCCCAATATGATCATGAAAAATGCATCAAACAAATTCTAGTAGTGGGCATCCTACAAAACCCTAACTACTCAAAATTGTCTAGGTCATCCAAGGAAAATCTGAGAAGCTATCAAACCCAAGAGGAGCCTAAGGAAACATGGCAACTAAAGGTAATGTGATGTTTTGGATGAAATCCTGGAATAGAAAAAGGACATTAGGTAAAAAGTAAGGAACTAGACTAATGTATGGACTATAGTAAATTATAATGTATCAATATTTGTTAATTGATTGTAACAATGTAACATACTAATATAAGTGGATCATCATAGAGGGAAATGGGTATAGTGTATATGGAAACACTTTATACTATCTTCTCAATTTTTCTGTAAAATTCAAACACTTCTAAAAAATAAAGTCTATAAAAACGCTGTGTTTTCTTGTTTTATGATTATGTGCCTGTATTTCCTAATGAATATGTCAATTTGCTTTACCTTCCTTGATACTGATATTACAGGAAATACTAAGTAACTCTGAAAGAATTTGTAACTCCAATTCAACAAGCAAAAATACTTGTATTAACTTTGTGGAAGAACCCACCGAATAAATCAAAGCAAATTGTCTTTAAAGGCTGAATTTCTTTTCAGTGTTTAATCTTTTATATTATTAATGCATACCACAAACAAGATTTTGTTTCAAAGGGCAGAAAACATTAATTGTAGGCAATGTCTAAAGTACAGTGAAATATTAATGCATGATGCTATAACAACTTTAATGTATTTTATGTTTTCAAAATGATGAATTGTTATTTCAGTATTAAAGTATTCACTTTTATACATTTCCTACCCATCTTTTCCCAAGACACCCACAAGGAAATGATACTATCATCTGACATTAGGTTCCTCAATTTAAATTGGAGTTTTTGGTAGCTGTGGTTGCCAATGGTACTGGAATGTGTGATACTTTTACAAACCCTCTCCATGGCAAAATCTGATCCTCACAAGGTAAATCACAGTAGGTGCCTAAAGCCAAATGACATATTGCTTTGTAGCTACATTACCAAGCATTTTACTTAGAGGCACAATAGGATGTAGAAAAGGCCATTTCTCTTTCTGTCTTTTTCTGCTCAAAGGTCACTCACCATCTTACTTTTTATCAGCCATTTCAGAAGTTTTCCATAAATTTAGACTATATAATGTCACTTAATGTGAATGTAGCTCAACCTTCTGTTTTAGTACAGCTAATCTCACATTATTTTATTGGTGCTAAATATGTAAATCATCAGCAAATTTTTGTACTTAACTTTTTTTTTTTTGATGTGGACCACTTTTTAAAGTCTTTACTGAATTTGTTACAATACTGCTTCTGTTTTATGTTTTGGTTTCTTTGCTGTGAGGCATGTGGGACCATAGCTCCCCAACTAGGGATTGAACCCACACCCCCTGCATTGGAAGGTGAAGTCTTAACCACTGGACCGCCAGGGAAGTCCCTGTACTTAACTTTTTCTTTTTTTTTTTTTTTTGCGGTACGCGGGCCTCTCACTGTTGTCGCCTCTCCCGCTGTGGAGCACAGGCTCTGGACGCGCAGGCTCAGCGGCCATGGCTCACGGGCCCAGCCGCTCCGCGGCATGTGGGATCTTCCTGGACCGGGACACGAACCCGTTTCCCCTGCATCGGCAGGCGGACTCTCAATCACTGCGCCACCAGGGAAGCCCCCTGTACTTAACTTTTAAAAATAATTAAAATAAGCTATTCAACACTTTTTTCCTTAAAAAAAAAAAAAAGCAATTTCCTTAGGCTGGCCCTGTGCACATATGTGACTTTGCCATTTTTTCCATGGACTAGCTTCTTATCTGTTTTACGGTGTCACATTTGTTCTACCTTCTCAAAAAGAAGCATTTAAAAATTCATCTACACGTTCATGCATTCATACATTTATTAAATAAATCTATTGAACACCTACAGACGGCACAGAAAAAAAGGCAGAAAACTAATCTGGGTTGCACAGAAAGTAATGACCTCAGTTAAAATATTTGGTGAAAATAGGTATTACTCAATCTACTGAAAATTACATTTCATTATGCGGACTCACAGACTCAAGGAAAACCAAGACCTAAATAATAATAAAGTAATAAAAGGACTAGCCATTTACTGAGTGCCTGCTTGTACCTGATTCTGAAACTCTAAAATCATTACGGATGTTCTGATGATTGTCTGATATAATTGTAATCTCCATTTTACAGATGAAAATAACAAGGTTCAGAGACATTAGGTTACTTGCCTAAAGTGAAGTGGCCCAGAAACTACAGAACTGGAAGTTGAACCTTAGACTTCATAACGCCAAAGTCTGTGCTTTTAATCACAATGTGTGTTTGTGAGAGAGAGATAGATAGATAGAGAGAGAGAGAGAGAGAGAGAAAGAGAGAGAATGTGTTTAATAGAGAACCTCTGAGAAATGGCAAGAAAACTGCCAGGTATCTATAAAACAATAATTTAGGAGCTTCTTACTATACAAGTAATTGTTAATCATATGGCTGAACTAAGGATCTCTCACTTTTGAACTAAGAAATCAAAAGCTTCCAGAAGTTGAGTCTAAATTTTACACTTACATAAGATACTTCATACAGAGTGCTAAAGTATAATAACTAAAGAGCTCTGAAAATACTGGAAGCATTCATATAAGTACGATTTCATAATGTGGATAATAGAGGATTTAAGAAATTGGCAGATGCAACTGCAGACTCATTTGTTATCATTTCTGTGAAGGGCAAGATAAATGAATAAAATGAGAAAAATGAAAAAAGAATGGCTAGCAATTTTAGGTAGTTTGCTGAATCTCCATACTAGGAAAGACTAAGCAAAAAAAAAAAAAAATTCTCGAAATATTATTTTGAAAGCACCTACAAGTGTATATGGTCTTTTTATACCAAATAACTTGGAGTTATGAACTGTCAAATAAGTCTAATCTTCTCTGATGATAAAATTGCTGACTTTATTTGAAACTATGGAATGAAAAATGAGGTAATAATCAGAAATTCTTAAGAAAAGGAGTAGAAAAAACAAAATTATAAGAGTTATGTTAAGAAATATTTTGAAACAAACATAAAATCCCATTACTGGTACAGAGCTTTTAAAACTTTATTTTGGTTTTAAGTTTTAATATATATTTATATGTTTACATAATTACTGTCATAGGAAGACACAATTGTAGGTCAACTTTCTTCATTCTTTCTTTATTAAGCATTATTCTATTTTGCTCCATCATCTTGTAATTATACTATAGTAACTGTGTAACTTTCTACTAAGTGGATATTTCCTAAACTGTTTTCCTATTGTTAACAATTAAAGGTGTTTCCAATGTTTTGTTATTACAAATGACATGACAATGAGCATCTTTATATAATAATTTTCTGGATCATAAATTATTTATTGGCATAAGCTTCCAGAATTAGGGTTAATGTGTAAAAAGCTATTAACATTTTTATCTTGCTAGGCATTGACAAATTACTTGTCAAAAGATGGAACCAAATTATATTGCAAAAATCGTTGCCAACGGAAGACATTATATATAATTTTTCATTTTGCTAAATTAATAAGTTGGAAACCTATGTTCCATTTCTTTGAATTCTTTGATAACACAGTGCTGCTGGAGGCTGGGAGGGCAGCCATGTCCGTGAAGGCTTCCCAGAGTTGGAGCGGGAAAGTTGAAAAAGGTAAAAAAAAAATACTAATTGTATTTCCCTCGTTTGTTATCTCTCACTCTCTTCTGCCTCTGTGTAACTTGTATCCAGGTAGCTGGAGAAAAATCATGTGGCAGGGCAAATTGGTATTCCAATAAATTAATAATCACCAGCTTCAAATGGATTTTCAAGACTGGAAATATTGCTCTGACTTACAGTAAGCTCTTTCTAATTCTCCTTAAGGACTATTTTCTTAGAAGATTTACTTAACCTCCATCCTCTCTACTTCTTTCACTCTGAGCTGGTGAGGTGCTTCATAACTCATTAAGAACACAGAAGTCTGTAAATAGTCCACTGCCAAATCCATTAATTCATTAGCATTTGCATTGATCTTTGTATTCCCTTTTACTACAGGAGTGAAAGTTAAAAGGCCATGTGCACTACAGATAGCATTTCATTTTCCCTCATCTTCTCAAGTACTTCACAGCACTGCATTTTCTACAGCCCATCTACTCCTTATGAATGATTCTTGCCACAATTCAGCCTCATTCTAGACTAGTAACTCCAACTTAAAATGTTAAATCTATACGTGTAACATGAAAGCCTCCCTCCTCCCCTAATCCCTGCATATCTTCTTTAGTCAATTCATGTCTGAACTTTTCAAAATTGTTATCTTCATATATTGTTTCCATTTCCTCACGTGCCATTTACTCTATAATTTACATCCATCTGACTTCTCTCACCGTAATCTCTTTGTCCACTGTACTGAAATTTTACTTATGAAGGTCACCAGTGATCTCCATGCCAGTATAGCCAACGAATAGTTTTTGTCCTATTTCTAGGCTCTTTCCTTCTTTAAAAAAGAAAAACAAAAACAAAAACCATTTTTTTTCTTCTATGTTTTTACACTCTCATCATCTTCTGTCTTGGTATATTTTACTGGCTTTCTGTGTTTAATCTGATTTCTAACATTTTATTAGTTTCCTTTATCTTCAGTGGAATAAACCAGTATATGAAGGATTATTCTCAACAGTTAGTTCTCATAATAACAGTACTAGTAGCAGCAGTCAATACTCTGTGATGCTTATCATGTGCCAGACACTATTCTAAGACACTGTTTAAATACATATATATAGACACACACACACACATATATATATGAGGTTTTCCTCATAGGCCTATGAAATAAGCCTATTATTATACCCGTGTTACAAATGAGAAAACTGAGACAATGAGAGGCCAAGGTCACATGATCAGTACTTGGTGAAGCTACGCCTGAGTTAATGCTGGAACTTTAGAGTAGACAAGTTAATAATGTCTCACAGATTGGCCCTAAATGAGAGCAACATTTAATTAATGACTTGTGAAGTATCAGAAAAAAATGGAACATTTTAAATTGATTGGGAACTACTAAGTCATGTATCAGTAACTAAGAATGACTCTTATTGAATGAAATTATTTTTCATTATTCTTTTGAAAGGAGAATATTCTTGTGTTAGTGTTTCAGTTTTTTTTTTTCATTCACATATTTATTCATTTATTAGCCACACATTTCCTTCTATGTGCCAGTGTCTGCTGCAAGCCTTGGAAGATTCAGTGGTGAGCAAAAAATTACAAAGTCCTTGCTCTTAAGCAAATGTCCAGTGGTGGAGGAAGACAGAGTAAACATGTAAACAACTTTTGTACAGCGACAGAAATACGACTGGACAATGGGACGGAGAGGCACTGAGGAGGCAGGTCTCTTTGGTCAAGATAGTAGTGGTGGCGTTTGAACCGAGACCTTAATGATCAGAGGGAAATTGGTCTGGGTAGAAGGATTAGCCAATCTAAAGCTGGGAGAGCAAGAAGTAGAGCTTGTTGCATCTGAGGGACTGAAAAAGACAACTGTGCCTCGAACCCCATGAAGGTCAGGGAAAGATGTAGTAAGTGACCAGAGCACATGGTCCCTGTGAGCCTGGCTAAGTAGTTGAAAATTTAATCTCTTTACAATAGATAGCCTTTAGAGGTTAGAAGCAGTGCAATAATAGCATCTGATTTGTGCTTTTTGAAAGACTACTTTGACTGTTGAGTGTCCTACAAAAGCAAAATACTTGTGTCTCTATGAAGTGCAGATAGTAAAATTTAAAAAGCCCAATGAGCTCATAAGCAGTTGGTTTACTAAGTGTAATCATTTATCTTAACTAGACTTCATTAATATAAGCTTGGTGACCTTGGGGCCCTGGGACATATTAGATTAGGGAAACCCAACTATTTTCAAATAGTGTGATTTGAAAAATTCTCGAAATTGTTGGGGTTCAGGAAGATTATTTTATTGCTGGGCCTGGATGGGAAGTTTCGAATAAGAAACGAAAGTATGATGGCTGGCTTCCATCTATTCTCCCTTCCTGTGGGAGAAATGATGGTGGGGTGACTACTTTGCTGTTGACCCAAAGCTTAAATTTCAGAGCTAGTTCAATCCAGTAAATATTTGCTGAACAACTATTTTATGTTAGGCACCTTGCTGAAACTGGGAATATAGAGAATAATTAATAATAAAAGCAGGTATTACTAACAAGAGACAGGCACTGTGCTAATGCTAAACATGCACCATCTCAAGTTACATTAATTTACACACTAACCATATAGGGTAGATGCATTTATGATACCATTTTCTGGGTGAGAAATCTAATCCCTTTAAGGGGCTTAAGTTACTTCTCCAAGGTTACACAGCTTGTTAGGGGCATAGGCAGGATTTGGACTCAGGTCTGGTATCAGCACCAATTCTCTTAGCCATTATGCTCTATAAGGACCATACTTGAGAAGTTCAGGATTATACATATATGGGTACAACCAACCCTAAGACCATCTGGCAAAACTGGCTGCTTGAGAAGTCCTGGATTTATGTAAGATGCTCTTGGAATGGAGAAGATCGTGAAGGAGGGTCCCCAAAACACACTCTCTATACTAAGGGGTAAAAAGAGAGAAAGAATTAGCCTACAGCAGTATGATATTGAGGACCAAGAAACAGTGTTTCTCTCTTTTGTGAATAGTTATTAAATTATTTCTACTTCAAAATATCAGAAAGAAATCACAGTACTATGGACAGTTTGTGGAGCCACCCTATCTTCGCGTGAATCCTGGCAGGTGTAGAGTTCATAGTATGACCCTGGCACCTAAGTGTAGTTAAGTAAGCTTTCATTTTTCTTTAGGCTGAAAGCAAAATAGCTTTCTGATAGGTATAGTTTAGGAAAGTCTTCAAAGAAAATATTTAAAGTCCACTATCTCAGAGAAAAGCAATTTTGCAAAAGATCTGTCAGCAAAAGCAAGGCCAAACACACCAATTATTTAGTGAGACTTGTATTGTTATATCATTGCTCATGTTGTTTCATTATGCATTTACCTGGAAGAAGGCTTTTAATGTTCAACAATTCTCAAAGAGATAAAGACCCACACTGACGTGTCAGAAAGAGCTGTGCCCTGGAATTAGATCAGTTTAGGTTTGACAACTTACTAGAATTAGGTAACGTTCTTAATCTTTCTGAGCCTGTTTCCTATCTGCAAATAGGGATAACACTATCTATTAGAGAGGGATGTGGTTAAATTAAATGACACATGTAAATGAAATATATCCTTCCAGACTGAGAACATACCTAGTAAATGTTAAGTGATCTGCAAATATTCTGCTTTCTTGAAATGGATGAAACCTGTTATCATGTTCTTAACCAATGGTCTAAATATCAAGACAATATTTAGTTAAAAGTTATATTTGTTCTTTCACTGTCCATCTGCATTTTAACATATTCTAACATATTCTCCTTGATCAATTGTGTCAATATTAGTAACATTTGTCATTTAAGCTATTACTGTTCATATGTTTAAAATATTTCAATGCGATATAAGTCATTACTCAAAGGGATGCCTAGCTGGCTTTGTCAAAGATTTATTTTAAGTAAAAATGAAAGACACATTTTTCATTTCCACCAAGTTTTATTGAACAGTGTATTCATTAAGTGTATGAACTTTCTGGCCAGCTCAATACAGTAGCCAAGACATGAAAACAACCTCAGTGATTTTTGTGGATGAATGGATGAAGAAAATGGGGTGCATACAAACTACTATTATTCAGCCGTGATAAAGAAGGAAACCTGGCTATTTGTGACCACATGGGTGGATTTGGGGGGCATTATGCTAAATGAAATGTCAGACAGAGAAAGATAAATACTTTAGGATCTCATACGTGAAATCTAAACTACTGAACTCATAATAGAAAGAATGGAATGATGGTTGCCAGAGCTGGGGGTTGGAGGTGAGGAAAATGAGTGAAGATGATCAAAAGATAAAAACTTCTAGTTATAATATAAGTGAGTAATGGTGATGTCATGTTCAGCTTGGTCGCTATAGTTAACAATACCGTATTTTATGTTTGAAAGTTGCTAAGAGAGTAGATCTTGAAAGTTCTCATCACAGAAATAAAATTTGTAATTATGTGAATTAAGGTTAACTAAACTTATTGTGGTAGTCATTTCACACTATATATATACATATATCAATCATCACATTGTACACCTTGGACAGATACAATATTATATATCAATTCAATCTCAATAAAACTGGAAAAATCTCATTTATATTTTAGCATAAATATATCAAATTGGGTTTCTTGACAAGATTAATAATAACTATAGATAAAAGGAAATAAGATATTGTTGTTGCTGTTGTTTGCTTTTCCAGAGTGCAAAACACTAAAAAGGGGGGAGGTGAGTATGGGCTTGCAAATGCTGCTCCATGGGCCCTAATGCTGTGATACAGACATTTAGTCCAAATCTGAAAGAGAACTTGAGTCATTTCAACAAATCTGCAGAACAGTCGTGTTCAAACGTGAAGAGATGAAGAGATATCAGTAAATTCTTTTTCACACTGCAAGAAATCTGCCTTCAGCTTTCAGCAAAACCTTAGTTTTCGGGTTATGAGGGTAACAGTTCTTAAGCAAGCAGTACAATGCTTCCACCAGTGCTTTCTCCCTACGATGAATAAGTTTTCTGTCTCCCCACCAGTGTTCATCCCTTCTCCCCTTAATGTCTTGGCCAAAATTCAACCATCAGCCCAGAAAACTCCTTCCCAGTTTCACTGACTGTACGTGACCACGTTATTTCAATCACCTTGGCACATTTATATTACATACTTCCTAAGGTAGGTATTATATATATGAGATTTTAAATAAAAGAATGCCTGTAAAGTACTTAATGCTCAACTCCTAGCACAATATGAATATTCTGTAACTGCTGACTAGCATTATTATTATATCATTTACATTAAAACTAATCTGTACTTTCTTTCACCCACCCATGTTCTTTGTCCCCAACTGGGGTAAAGGAAATAAATGAACATTTATTGATTATCTTCAGTGAGACTATAGAATGCAGTGTAGGCTATAGAAATAGTGGTGTTTGTAAGGTCGGATCTTAACAAAGGGCATCGTGAAACAGAGGAAAGCTTCAAGTGAGCTTTATTAGGGGGTGCTCCCGGGCGAGGTTCACCGGTCCGAGAGAAAGGGGCCAGAGAAGTCGCACCTGGGCGAGGGTTGGGCAAGATTTCATAGGGGAAGAAGGGAAAGCGGTGTGGTGAATCTGGGAGGGCTCAGGGTATTCCTTATTTGGTGGTCTCTTCGGGTATCATGGCAATATCTGGTGCCAGTTACATCAGTCTTGGGACCGCTAGTCCCGCCCCTCGAAAGGCAGGAAGGCTGGGCCGGGTGGAAAGCCCCCTGGTCAGTTCCTGGAACTGGGTGGTCCGGAATGTCTCCAGGTCAGTTTCTGGAACTGGGGGTTCCGGAGAGTTTCGGTCTGATGCAACCTTTGAATCTGATGCGTTCCCCTGCCTCAGGCCAGTTGGCCTTACAGTGTTCAAGACTGAAACTGACCTGGATTTGAATTCCAGACTTCTCACTTACTTACACTTTACTACGCCTCAGTCCCCTTACTAATAATTAGAGATAGTAGACATTTCAGGGACCACAGTAAGGATTAAATATATTATAATGTTTGGATCCAGAAAGGGCATTCATTACCTCATTTAATGTAAACTCTTAGATAATCTGATTGAGTTTTGAGTATCTGATAACGGCTCTGAATCCTTTTGCTAAAAATAATTAGATAGGTAGATAACTATTCATAGCATTTTGCATAGAATTCCAGGGCTTTCTTAATATGAAAATCAATCAAAGGCTTTAGTTGGCACAAAGAACTCAGAGAAATTGTTATGGGGCAAGAATTAGAATTCTTCTTGAAATACAGACTATCATCCTGGAGAAGAAAGAACAACATTTTAATGTGGTCAAATTTGGGTCAAAACTATACACTTCCATAATGATGTTTCTACCAGGTCTTGATTTGACTGGGATTGAAATTTCTGACATTACTGTCCCCATCACAGACTTGAAAACCTGGCAGACAATCAAGTGCAACCTACAGTTAAAGGTCGCTCATCTAAAAACAATATGGGTATGTTACTACCATTCTGACAAGAGCGTTATGAAGATTAAGAAAAAGCACAAATAAACTCTAACACCTGACAGCCAAGTAGTGCATCTTTCAGCTCTTTCATTTCTTTTTCCTTCTTACCTTACTTATTTCCTTCCCTGCTCTGAGTTCTCACTGTGTTTCATGTCCCACAATGCTGAAGTCATTGTAATGCTTTTACTCAGAAATCTCATTTAACATTTAGCATAGTAAATAAGAAAGCCTAAGAAGTGACTGAGGTAAACTGCCATTATTGCATCATTCTGATAACCTGATTTGTCCAGAAATGTAACTATGTGATTCTCCTTTACTTCTAGTTCCTCACCATTCATGGGCACAAATTGAGTGTATATCAGATATATTAAATTCCTGGAAAATTCTCTGTGGTGTGATTTGGGGTTCTATTTGTGTACTACAGCTTTCCTAAAACTAAACTATTATCATTTCTACCCCTCTTCGGTCTGAAAATCCTCAAAATATAATTTCTAACTTATAGTTATACTAATTGGCATTATAATCATTCTTTTTTGCTTTTTCTCTGATTATAAGTATCTTCTGACTCTTAAGTCAATCAAATGGGTTCTCTACATATGAGGAAGTTCAAAGGGGAAAATAGGATGAGTAGGGTAAGAAGACATTCACACATAGAATTAGTGGAAGCCTTACCAGTAACAAAACTAGTGAAATTAGACCTAATTAATTAGCAGTCAGGAAAATTTCATCATGTGTTGTCATTAATTGGTCAACTAGGGTAATTAGGCTTACAAACAATAGAAAGCAAAGAGTGGAAAATCTATTGTTTCTGCCAGCTTCTCCTGCTTGTTATCAGCACAATTTTCTCCTAGTTTATGAAACAATAGCAGTTTGGTATTAGGATTTAAATGCCATCAATATAAGATATGGAGATATGTGAAGCCTACTACACTTTCTTCGTAAACTAGTACTATAGCATCATAAATGATGCTACAGTAGAATGATTCAGTTGAAAGATAAAATTCATGCAGAGTACACTATTTGTTTAAACTTCAAAAAATCAAAAAGGATTGCTATATCTTGGCACACTCTTCTTTGTAGAATGTTAGAGCCAGCCTTTTTTTGATTAAGAACTACTGTTCTGTAGAGAACACTTTTTTCATGTTCATAATCATCAGGCAAACCAAGGATCTGACTTCCTTACAATCAGTGTTTTTTTCCTCACTTCTTACCAAAGAACAGAACAGCTGATAAGAAAACTAAAACACCTCTTTTTTATTGATGTATGGATGATTTATGATATTATATTAATTTCAGGTGTACAACATAGTGAGTCAATATTTTTATACATTATACTACATTTAATTATTATAAAATGATGGCTCTATTTCCCTGTGCTGAACAATAAAATCCCTCTTTTATTAAAAAAATAGCAAATGATGGAATGTTAGAAAATTAATTTATTTCCCATGAATAATGATCAATAACTATGGGACACTGGCCCATGTAAGTTAAGAGGCTTCTTTTTCCATGTGATTCTGAATACAAAATATATCCATATTCAGGAATCGTTTTCAAAGTGAATTTTTTTGGTACCTTAATAATCATAATGGGTAGTAAGATCAATTTGTTTTAACGCTTATGTAGATAAGTGTTAAATATAAAATGATAAAATGTAGGGTCTTTTCACTTTTTAATTTTAAATCTATATATGAGACAGAGAAAACTAACTGCTTTCTATCACACTGTAGTTTTTGCTCAACTCCTGCGACCAAAATTCTTGAAAGAGAGAATTACCTGTTTGTGTCCTTTCAGAACAAACCCCTTGCATACCAGGGCCATAAAAAAACAATAGCCTTGAGAGACCTTTCAAGGAAATCATTGTTATTGATTCATCCCTCAAATAGGACCCAATTGAGCAACAAAATGATGCTGAAGTTTATCCTCTCTTCTCAGTGAATTAATAACTCTGGAAGATTTAAACGTCTTTTCCTAGATGACAGAGGTGGCTTCTATACACATACACGATGGACACATACACACAAATAACATCCTGATATCCATTTTACATCTGTAATTCCACTCTGAATTCTCCCTGCCATTAACCAACTCAAATGCCACATTATTCAACTCCTTTCCCTTGCTGGTTGGATTGGATACAGGAAACAGGGAGCAATTTTAATGTCCTCTTTAGTAAACCTACACCCTATTTATGAACTAAGAAGAAATAGTTTTGGTTTCTATTTTCTGATATCTTGAGCCTTTCATATGATTGCATCTCTCCAACTATATAGCTTGCAGAATTAGTATTATGACTAGAGATGAAGAAAACTTTTGCTGCCTAAAAATGTCTTCTCATCTACTAACTGATGGTTGGCACTCAACTCTCATCCCTTTATCTCGGAATCTCATCCTTTTAGATTAAATCTTTTTTTCCCATTAAAATTCAAATATTGGTTGTGCTTTAAGATCGTAGTCATTTTTACCTCAGCCTGAATGATCCAAAAGCAAGTTTTGATGATGTGCAAGAGGGAAGAGAACTTGAGGGCATAAGTGTTCTGCAGAGGGTATTAGGGAATAGAGAAGATAGAGCAATAAATAGACTCACAGGGGAAACTCAGAAAGTGGAGCTTGATGAAACAAGCAAACATCAAGGTTTTGCTAAGGTCTATTCTAATTAGTTGTTATTTGTGTGTAAAAGTTTGCCTAAAAAGCATAACCTATGAGTGATTTGTGCCCCTGCATATTACGGATGTATAATATAATTCAAACAGTGCAAGGAACACACAGATTACCACATGGCCTCAGCCATGCTCCATTTTGTAGTCTGCCCACTTTGAGCATCAGAAAATGGATTGTAGAAATCTGGTTCATCTTATTTTAAACTTCTCATTCCCCAAATTTGAAATAGTATTTATTTAAAAACCAGGCTCTTTATAAAGATCGCAAAAACACTATAAAGTATTCATTGAAAAGAACCTAACATTTACTACTGTAGTACATTATGTACAATTTATTGACTATTTCTACTGAATATACATTTATGTATTACATAATCTAACATTTATATTAAGTAGTGTCAACCTTGACAAAGCTGGTGAAATCCTTTGCTACAAAAATATCTCTGCCTTATATTTCTGTTTCAGTATTAGTTTCCACATTTGCCAGCAAGATACTTTTCATCCTACTAAACTAATAGGCCACTTAGTTGAATACTGGATAAAATACAAATTGCAGAGAATTCTCCATTTCTGTTGATAATTTAAAAAATTTCAACTAAAAGTGCAAAGCTTTTATCAATTTCTGTAGCTTGCTCTCTTCCTAAACCTACTTGCTTCTTCCATCAATATTTAAGTTTCTGGTTTCAAATAACTGTGACTCTCCTTTAATGTGTTCTCTGTTAAAGGCTTTCTCTCCCTTTAGAATTGTTAGTAGGAGAAGTGGTATTTTTGTGGGAAGAAAACTGCATCTTCTCTACTACTCAGCTGTCAGGACTATAGAGCTACATTCTCAGTTGTATAATCAAAAACCTGGCCTGGCATCAACTAGTGAGATTAAAAACCAGTTTTTCAATTCCTTGCAATTAAAATATTTACATCAACTTCTCTTGGTTGTAACAATACCATAGAGAGCCCAGTGTGGGTGTGGCTCATGATTCTGCTTCTCTGACTCATGATCTTAGATGTCTTGCTTCCATCTTCCTAATGAATGTGCCCTTTAGCAATTGCTCGGGGACAGGTTTGTTTACTGCTACTCCTTTCCAACAGTTCAAGGCCATGAGGCATCTCTTGAATGTATTTCTTTGCTACAAAGTATTTCTCTCCCCTGCCCTCACCCCACTCTCAGGTTCTGTTGCTTATTTAAGATTTGCATCTGTAAAGAGTCCTTTGGGTTTGTTTCCTTGGTGGACTGGCTGTCTTCCAAGATTTTGTTGTTAATCTTGTCTGACATTTTAAAGATGACCTTTTCGTGTTGTTATAAAACTCCTCAAGGAAAGGAAAACAGAAGTGCTCATCTAACCCTCTTCTAAAGACTATGCAAAAAAGCCAGTTGTTTTAAAACGTTACGGCTGGTGATATAAATGGCTGCAGCACATGATATCTACACCTGCATGTTTTTAACTTCCAGAAACTAAAAATCAGCTCTGCAACATGCAATCAGCCGTGAAGAAAGAAAGAAACAAACAAAAACCCAGTATTGAAAATTTTCTGCCTGATACGTGAATGTATTGGCGAACAAGCCTGCTACTTCTAGTATTTACATAAAGACAGTAGTCAAATAACCAATGCAGTAAAACAAACAATTCTTCTGTGAGAAAAAAGAATGATGCTACTTAGAGTTGATGGACATGAACTTTAGGAATTTTAGAGCTGAAAATAATCTTGGAGACCTCCTTTTAGCGATGAGGAATATGAGGTCTATGGTGGTTAAATGAATTGTCCAAGCCAGAGATGGGACTAGGGTCAAAGTTGAGGTCTTCTGCCAGGATGTTGAGCTTACTCTTTGAACTTGCTGGGTGTTTACATATTGCATCAACAGAGCCCAAATGTACTGGATTTTCTTCCATTTACTAATAGAAGGAAGTTAGTGCCTTTACAGGTATTGTAGTATAAAATCAGCCCATTCAGCCAAAAATTAGTCAATCTAGGAGTCCCAAAGAGACAATGCTTTGCAGGCTTTTTCTTTTCTTTTCTTTTTTTTCCACTGGAAATGGGAATTAGATAGATAATGCATGTTTGTGTGTATGTATGTATACATATATATACATATATATATACTTATATCTTGTTCAAATTTAAAAGAATACAATTTTTATAGTCTAATTACGTATGACCTAAAAATAGAACATCGTTAATCAAATACATTTGCAGTATTTATTTTTGTAAGTAACTTCCTTTCTTTATATATCTATACAGTTTTAAAGATAATGGGACGACACAGAAATATTATTCATTTTCAAGCTAACACTGATAAATAATGTTTTGTAAGTGCCCTAAATTATGTAAAGACTAAAAGTTCCATTGTTCTATCTATTCTATGGAAAGTGGTTGATGTTTAGCTATGAAATAATATATCAATCTCAGGAAACAATTCTTAGGTTAAAAAACTTATTTTCCCTGTGATGTCTTTTCACAAAGATTTAATTCAAAGAATTTACCTTTGTAAGATCTCCATCACTTTTCACCATTGTTCCCATGCATGTTCCTGTTAAGAGTGCCTGATTCTGTTGCTAAGCAACCTTGCAGTCTGGTTGGGTCATGATGGTGAACTAATAATTATTTAAAATGTGTCTGTTTGGATAGGGTCTTTTAAAGAATATCGTGATACTTTTGTGTAAGAGGCTGGGTAAGAGGGTTCTTCATTTCAACTTACAGTTCTACAGGAATATAAGTGATAGAATGATGTTTTCCAGAAGAGTTGGAAGAATGCCAAGAGTACACTAAAGAGCACGAGGTCTCACTTCCTCCCGGTATGCTTTTTTTCTAGAAAAGTGTAAAAGTCAGTCAGATGACAAGTCAAGAAATTTACCAAAGGATTTCAAAGAAATAAGAGGAACATCAATATTCCTTTTATTGACTAGATTAAATTATTATGTTTTTCCTTCTCATCCCAAATTCTTAAGAAAAATTGTCAAGCCATATTATGTTGAAAAATAAGCCCCATGTAAGCGAGACATGGGTATTTGAATTTTATCAGGCTTCCAGATAAAACTAAATTGTTGATTAAATCCTCTCCATCCTGCTTGCTCTTGTCCCAGACATCCCTCTCCAGTTCAGGAATATCCTCCTTTAAATAGCTTATTTAACCGTATGGGACTGATGCCAGTAGCCTTAATATTTTCTGTACGGTATACTGGGATATATAAGGGGACTACCATCATATCTCTATCATGTAGTGAGAGTTGGTAAATAGCATTCCCAGTGTGTATCTGGAAAAAAAAAAAAGGTTGTTCCTTTAAACAATCTTTTTTGGTGATAAAGCAAAGAATCAAAGGTATTTCATTACTAAAGAATCAGAGAATGTCCTAACTCTAAGAGAAGAGCACTTCTAATGTCATCTCAATATCTATCCAATCCAGAAGCAGAGCTGATGGTGCTACCAAGAGACAGAGTCTCCTTGTGGGGACACCACCTTCAAAAGTTTTGGAAGGTACCCCCAAACATCACCAGTTTTCTTTACACCCTTGCTTGTCTCTAGTATTTAAAGATACATCTGATACTTATTGATTCTATTTATATTTTGAGGGTGATCCCTTCTTAGGGATATCATCTCATATGCAAAGTTAAAAGTATTGATCATTTTTCTCTCCTAAACTTAAACTATTATAATTTATGTTTAAGGCAGCCAAGTTTAATAGCTTTATGACTTGGGGCCATAAAAGTGAGTGTTTCAATCTTGGTTCACTGTTCTGTAGGTGGTATATGGCCACTCCAGGTATCAGTTTTCTTACTTATAAAATAGGGTTTGCAGTGCTTTCTTCACAGAGAAACGATTAAATTTGATATGCTAACATAGTGTCTACCATATAGTGTACATTAAATGTGAGCCCTCTTTACTATCTCCACTGGGTGTGGCCAACTTCTAGTTTTCTAGGATTTACTAGAAAATTTCATACCTTCTAGAATATATGGCTTCTGATCATATTCCCTTACCATCTTCATTTTACTAACCTAAAGGCTCTTAATTTTTTTGTAATTCCCACATTCTTATTTCCTATCTCAGCTACTTTTCTGTTAATTTTTTAGAATTCAGTTTATTCTAGCAGGCGTTAATTGAGGTAAGGGGATTTACAGTAGGTCCTATGGTTACAAATGTAAACAGGATCCCTGTTCTCAGGTACCTTACAGTCCAATGTCAAGAGTAGTAAACAGACAAAAAATTGCAATTTGACCTGATAAATTCTGTGATATTGGTAAGCCTGTGACAACACAAGTGAAATACCTAAATCAGATTAGGGAGGATGGGAAATTAAAGGTAAAGGAGCTGGTCATACTTGTAGGCTTTTCTCTAGAGTTGGCAAACATCTGTACCTGTGTTCAAGGTTTAGATTGACCAAGACAGCCTTAATATTCCTTTCAGCTTAATAAAACTTTAGACAGGTTTCTTCCTGACTTATAGGCCCTTGACCTCCCCTTATTTAGAACATTTACTCTAAAAAACATGCAAATTCTTTTTTCACCCCTTTGACTCGTAAATCTTCTTCTAGTCATCTTGCCAGATTTACAACCCAGGAATGTCTTTCTCACGGACATGGGAGCCAGTTTTTGAAATGTAATCATCAAGAAAGATAGCACAGCATTCTCTGTGGGAAGGCAAGGGTCTAACTTCAATAAGTGCTGATTAGCAAACACAGATGGCCTAATCACATTAACCAGTCTCCTCCTAATGTCCTCCAGTACCAGTCCACTAGCTCACTCCAGAATTGATAAACTGTCCCACCTTTTGTTTCAGCAGAGTTTAGTCCAATCTCTCTCTCCAATTGCAAGTTTTCAATAAACTTTCCCTTGCCTGTTTAAGTCTGTCCATGGACAGGATGCATCCAGGTTTTGTACAAGGGGAAAAAACGGATTTTTGCCCAATAATCTACTCACTGATACCTGGCACTTGGTCAACTTTTGTAATTGCTGATTTAAATAAGTCCATCACGTCAATGTCTAGGGGGAAATGTTTTCAATGGCTCTAAACACTTTGAGCAGTGAAAAATGAAATCTCTGAGTTCACCATCTTCTAACTGGAACTAGAATTATTTTTCCAAAAATATATTTCTTTACACTTATGCACAAAATGAGCCTCTGCCTCAGAGAGACTGTGAGTAGGCTCAAGTATCCACTTGTCCTAATAGCTTTATACTCATTCTTTTGGTATTTCAATTATCTCAAGTGTTCAGAATCATGAATAAAGTTGGGAGCAATTCATGATGATGTTAATCAATTATAAGTTACTCAACAAGGGCTCCCCTTATTATACTCTCCATGAAGCTCTCTAGAGGATCAGCTCAGGTACTGGCCTCAGGCACAGTCTAGATTGAGAGAGGATTTCAAATAATTGATGGTTTTACCCAAAATTTTGAATTCTAAAAATGGATGGAAATTTGGAAATTCTAAATCAATCATAGCAAATTACAAATTATCATCAAGAAAGACTGCATAATAAAAATTTCTAAAGGTTACTGTAGAAATTAAGCTTAAATTCAAATTTAATTCTAAGGTAAATAAAACTATGTATTCTATTTTCTTTCTTCATTATAAAATTTATAAAACCAGAATTTTCCTTCTAATGTACGCATTTGGTGTACTTGCTTTTTTTTTCCAAAAAAAGTTTCCCTAACTTAAGGACATATACAACATAGGGTACCTTAGAATTAAGGAAATATGGGAGAATGATTTTGATTACCTCCTCATGCTACATGAAAATTCATTACTTCAAATTTTCTTGAACAGTATTTTTAAAAGATGCCAGTTACCTAACTCATACAAACACCCATATACATATGTACATCTTTCTTGTTGGGGAACAGACTTATATTAGTGTCAATAAGTGGTCATTAAAGTTAATGTGTTCATTTTATATAGTCATAATTTAAGATATAGTAGAAATTCGTTTGAACATGATATATACCTTGTAAAAATATATTAGAGACTTATAGAACCACCTCACAGTGACTATATTTGTCCATTATGAGGTTTAGAATATACTTTACTACTTAAATGAGTTGAGTATGATATTTTATCATTATACCTTTGCTTTTGTCATATATTGTGGATGTAGAGTCTTTGGTCAGAAACATACCCTCTATATTATAAAAACATCATTATAGAAAAATGTAGTATTCTTTTAATATATAATTTAACATGAAACTAGGACAGATTTTCAGCAAAAGAAGGGAGCTGCATATCGTTGGCTTTTACTGGCAGGCCTGTTTCTGCCCAGTAATTACCCAGGCTTTACATACATGTTACAGTTCAGTGCTTTGAAGGAAATCCAGCTTTCTTTGCTCTCTGATCTTTTCTTCTCAAAAAATACTTAGCAAACACATAGCTATTAGCTCCATAGGAAGTGGTTGTATACATCAGGTATTTTTCACAAGCCCACTTAACCAAGGTACCAAGTAATTTGACTAGAATCCAAACCAAATCAGTTGAAGAGCTAAGTGTGCAAAAAATCCTGTAACACACTAGATTCCAATGAGCCACAGTTTTATTAACACTGCATCACTTAGCAAACTCAGATGGGGTCTTTGTCTCTTTAGGTTGTTTCTTTAATTGGCAAATGTTTAAGAGCACACTTAATTGATTGATTGATTGATTTATTAAAGAATCATCTTTTTTTTAATTTATTTATTTTTGGCTGTGTTGGGTCTTCATTGCTGCACGTGGACTTTCTCTAGTTGTGGGGAGTGGGGGCTACTCTTCGTTGCGGTGCATGGGCTTCTCATTGCAGTGCCTTCTCTTGTTGCAGAGCATGGGCTCTAGGCACGTGGGCATCACTAGTTGTGGCACACGGGCTCAGTAGTTGTGGTGCATGGGATTAGTTGCTCCATGGCATGTGGGATCCTCCCGGACCAGGGCTCGAACCTGTGTCCCCCGCATTGACAGGCGGATTCTTAACCACTGCGCCACCAGGGAAGTCCCTACGAGCCCACTTTAAATGCAGTTACACAATGACATCATGATAAGAAATGCTATAGGAATATAGGCATAGAAAAAAAAATTATCATCACTCACATATGCCCTGAGCATTTTCTGCTGGAGAATCTGAACTTCATAATGAGGGTACTAATATATTACATGCTTCTGATAGTAAGTTCTTATCACTTGAGAAATATCATTAAACGTTATATCTCTGCAGCTTAATCCTTCTTAACCTGAAATATACGTTTAGAAATAATATTTTAACAGTTTGAGAAAATTCAGCTATTACATAGCTATTTGCCTAAATATTTATGTGAGATAATTATGAAAGCATTCTATTAATAATTTTTTGAAGACATTATAATAACAATTTAGTCAGAATTTTAGAAAAAAAATAAACCAATAAAGGTACTCCTTCTGGTTCAAACTGTACAAATGAATATTCTGAAGCTAAGTAAATTGGGCAAAGTATGTTGCTGTTTCATAAGTTAATGAAAGTAAATTTATTTATTAAATTTTTATTTATTTATATTTTCATGGGTTTATAACACATAAGGTTCATGTGTATAATATTATATTTTGACATTTATATAAACTACAGTGTGCTCACCACCAAAAGGTTAGTTGTCAACTGTCATCATATTGTTGACCCCGGCATTGGGTGTCCAGCACTGTAGCTTGCTGGTCGTTGAATGGAGCTGGGTCTTGGTGTTGAGATGGAGATCTCTGGGAGAGTTTCGCCATTTGATATTACATGGAGCTGGGAGGTCTCTTGTGGAACAGTGTCCTGAATTTGGCTCTCCTACCTTAGAGGCACAGCACTTACGCCTGGCTGAAGCACCAAGAGCCTTTCATCCACACAGCTCAGAATAAAAGGGAGAAAAAGTGAATGAAAAAAGAAAGAAAGAAAGAAAGAATGAGAGAGGAAGGAAGGAAGGAAGAGGATAAAATAAAATAAAATAAAGTAATATAAAATGAAATAAAGTTATTACAATAAAAATAATTATCAAGGAATCAATTTTCTTTTTAAAGTAAAGAACAAAAATGGACGGACAGAACCCTAGGACAAATGGTGAAAGCAAAGCTTAACAGACAAAATCTCACACAGAAGCATACATACACACTCAGAAAAAGAGGAAAAGGGGAAAAAATAATATATCTTGCTCCCAAAGTCAACCGCCTCAATTTTGGGATGATTTGTTGTCTATTCAGGTATTCCACAGTTGCAGGGTACATCAAGTTGATTGTGGAGATTTAATCCACTGCTCCTGAGGCTGCTGGGAGAGATTTCCCTTTGTCTTCTTTGTTCGCACAGTTCCCGGGGTTCAGCTTTGGATTTGGCCCCGCCTCTGCGTGTAGGTCACCTGAGGGCATCTGTTCCTCGCTCAGACAGGACGGGGTTAAAGGAGCAGATGCTTCGGGGACTCTGGCTCACTCAGGCCGGTGGGAGGGAGGGCTACGGAGTGCAGGGCGAGCCTGCAGCGGCAGAGGCCGGCGTGACGTTGCACCAGCCTGAGGCGTGCCGTGTGTTCTCCCGGGGAAGTTGTTCCTGGATCAAGGGACCCTGGCAGTGGCAGGCTGCACAGGCTCCCGGGAGGGGAGGTGTGGATAGTGAGCTGTGCTTTCAAACAGGCTTCTTGGTGGCTGCAGCAGCAGCCTTAGTGTCTCATGCCCGTCTCTGTGGTCCGTGCTCTTAGCCGCGGCTCACGCCCGTCTCTGGAGCTTCTTTAAGGAGCGCTCTTAATCCCCTCTCCTCACGCACCAGGAAACAAAGAGGGAAGAAAAAGTCTCTTGCCTCTTCCGCAGGTCCAGACTTTTTCCCAGACTCCCTCCTGGCTAGCCGTGGTGCACTAACCCCTTCAGGCTGTGTTCAGACCGCCAACCTCTGTCATCTCCCTGGGATCCGACTGAAGCCCGAGCCTCAGCTCCCAGCCCCAGCCTGCCCCAGCGGGTGAGCAGACAAGCCTCTCGGGCTGGTGAGTGCTGGTCGGCACCGGTCCTCTGTGCGGGAATCTCTCCGCTTTGCCCTCCGCACCCCTGTTGCTGCGCTCTCCTCCGTGGCTCCAAAGCTTTCCGCCTCTGCCAGCCGGAGTCTCTGCCCGCGAAGGGGCTTCCTAGTGTGCGGAAACCTTTCCTCCTTCGTGGCTCCCTCCCACTGGTGCAGGTCCCGTCCCTATTCTTTGGTCTCTGTTTTTTCTTTTGCCCTACCCAGGTACGTGGGGAGTTTCTTGCCTTTCAGGAGGTCTGAAGTCTTCTGCCAGCGATCAGTGGGTGTTCTATAGGAGCAGTTCTAGTAAACTCAGGTAGAATAAAATTTGTTTACATTCATTATTTTAATTAAACCAACACACACATTTTAATTAAAATAACAAACTTAAACTAGGTTTTATTTACTGAAGATTATCCCAGATTAACACTTGGGTTAGTTTCTATATTTCTGAGAGTTTTAGAAGACCCAATTTTTTCAAGTACTTGACCTTCAACCCAACTAAATAGAGCTCTTTTACAAATTAATTTTGGCAATACCATCCTAAGGTAGAAAAATACCACACATATACAATGTACATATATAGACACACGTACATACATAGACACACATAAACATACAGACAGATGCAAACAGGCCTTATAACTATAGTTTTAAAATTTTAGCTATGATTAAGGTACAGTAATATAAAACTCACGAGTTTATAAATGAACAGGTGGATCCAAATTTTGTTTTGGCAGTTGGAATAAGTGACGTTCACCTGCTCAGATGGCTAAAGCTTTTTATTAATATTTGTGGAGAGGACATTTAAGATTTTTTTATTTGCCCAATTTCCAATTACCATCTCTCCCCTTTTTTCGAATGAGGAACATCTCCCTAAAATTTGCATTTTAGGGAATGGCTGTTAAGTCAATAGAGGAGATGGAGGTAGAAAATCTACATCATAGAGAAAGTATCCAAGTTTTCTCCAAGATGGAGTTTTTCAGGCATATTTGCCTGTTTTCAGAGGTCCAGGGTAATTACTATTTAATTTTTTCTTTTTCTTAAGTGCAAGACAGTTCTGTCTCCAATGTCCTGGTTTTTAACAATATCTACAAGCATTTTGAGATGAATAGGGGAGATTTGGAGATTGGTAGAATAGGTGGAATTTGATTTGCTTCTAGAGCCACATTTCTGGTTTTTAGAGGTTTGTAAGACAAAGACTGTTGTTTCCAATTCCCCAAAGACCTGGTTAACAGCCTATCAAGGGACTGATGTGCCCATCCAACTAAACTTGCTTCTTTATATCAGGGAGATTTCCAACTAAGATGAAAATTAAAAGATTTCTAGAGCTTGAGGGTTTAATGCAGTATGCCTTCAAAAAGTCTGCCTAAAGCATTTAAGAAAGACCTTTCTGAGCACAAAATTCAACCTCAGACCAATTCACCTTAGGGAGAAACCTGTACTATTGCTTCTACTAGCCCCTAAACATTGGCCTCCAGGTGACCCATTTCTCGATCATTTGTAGGAGGGCCTGGGAGGACTTCTGGCCATCTGTTTCCTCTGCAGTGGGGAGGTGTTCCTCAGGGGACTGCCTGGCTTGTCTGATAGCTGTAGTATAATCAAGGGTGGGAAGAACATCCCTTAACAGCCAATCTAGGTTGCTGTGAGTGTGGTTGTGAATGGCCACTAAGCTTTCCATTCCTCTCTAAATTTGGTAAGAGGTTCTGAAAGTTGAGGTAAAAGGCTTTATAACTTAGAAGATCTGCTGCTGTCTGGGGGCCATGAATTTTTTGTGGTGTGGGTCCTGGAAACAATCACAGAGGCATTGCATAGGAAGGCCTAAAGCTGGCAGAGCCTGTTTACAGAGCCCTGGAAAGTGGCAAGGGTCATAAAGGATGGGAAAATGATCCCTCCCATCTGTCTCTGGTAATTGTTCTGAATTTAATTACTTGCTTTTAGTATTTTAATGCCTAATCTGTATACACCAGGCCTAGAGGTTAGGCCAGAGTGCTCTCTGTAAATCTTGTAAAGAAAGGGAAGTCAAAACAGGCAACTTGATGTTTAATGGATTTGGGGGGAAGTTGGAGGAATCTGGGGACCTAAGGGAGTTCACTGAGGTGATGGAGTTCGATTTTGAGAGGTAGGGTTTAGACCAGAGGCCCAGAGAGCCAGAAGATCTGGAGGGTCAGGGACAGGGAGTTGGGGGTAAAGGAATGTATAAGAGGATGAAAAAGGGGAATTTATGTCAGGTGTAGATGTTATTTTTGTTCTGAGTCTAATGTCTGTTCTCTCGTCTTATTAAGGGAGTCCCTAACAATAGCCATTACACTTAAATATAGCCAATTCGAAGCTCCCATTGTCTGGCAATTGACAGGTAGGATCTTATCTTAATCTCAATATCAAATCAAACCAATAAGACTTTTTATGGCTTAACCATGGATGCAAGAAATGTCCCAAAGGAGACTGCAAACATGCAGCCCTAACAATATCTAGAATGAGACAATGAAGGTTGAGATGACAAAGGCCCCTTATGGCACGAGGCCCCTTGTGACAGACTCCCTTGAGAGCTGGCATAGTCAGACAAAGAGATGCCAGTTGCAAGCCCAGATTGTTACCAGTGATTCTGATCAACTGGCTACCGCAGTTGGAATCCCAGTCTTTTCAACTGGAAATGCACATAAGTATAGGTACCTTCCAGGTGGTGGAGACTAGACGTGATATTCTCACTGGTCATAAAGCTAAGCTCTTAAGCATAGAACAACACAAAAGGAAAATTTCCTGCACCTCTTTTTTTTTTTTTTCATGTACACATGAATGGCTTCAGATAAGCCTTGGGTCTCTTGGAGCCAAACTGATAGCTAAGAGGCATGTGCCACTGGATTGGGGATTGTGGTATTTTACCATGTACCTCATGACATGGAAATTTTCTTGAGGTTGGTGGTGACCTAGTCAATTTAACCCATTCATGGCCAACTTATCCTAACCTGGGGGTCTTGGAGTTAGGTTGCAAGTGCTCTAACAGCTTTTAAGTGCTCGACTGTGCCCACCAATTTTGTGGCTTGCTTCTGAAATTCCATTAGTCATAGCCTTTACCTCATGTGCACATTAACTCACAGTGCCTGTCTGGTGAGAACTGGGAACTCACCAGTCTGTGAGGCAGGCTCAAATGACAAGCTTATAGGACTTTTGCCTCTGTTATACACTGTGGTTTTCATCCTTATGGCAAATGACACAAAAGACATAAACAAAGGAAAGAAACAGTAGGAAAAGAATCAATAGAAAACAAGAGTACTCATATCAAATTTTTACCAGAGTAGGTGTTCCTAAGGAACGAATTCACCCAAATATTTTCTCCTGCTAAACTAAATTTAGAAAAAGCAAAGGACTCTCACCACCTTCACTTCCATCAGACTCTGCAGGCAGAGATCTGGGAGACTGACATGAGATTTCTTCTTTTGGCTTTTGTCAGAGGTCCCAGGTTCTCTCAGCTGCAGCAGCCAGAGTGAGCAGTGTCCAGCCAGTGAAGGTCGCTTCATGGTTGCCAAGTCGAGTGGAAACATTTTCCTACTACCCTTCTAGGTTCTTTGGCTGGTCTAATAATCAAATTGACCTAAGACATTAACAGGAGAAAAATAAATTTAATTTTATATGTATGGGAGTCCCATAAAAATAAGAGCCCCAAAAGGCAGCCAGGGAATTGAAGCTTATATAACATTCTGAGCTAAGGAAAGGGGTAGGGGTCTGGGGGTACAAAGGGAAAGAAGGCCATTCACAAGAAGGAAGAGATGTTTAGAAAACAAAGTTTGCCCTGTTACGCAAGTAAGTCTCTTAGGTAAAAAGTTCTCTCTGGTAATAGCATTTTTCCTGGTACAGGCTCCCTTTCCAATGTAAATTTAAGCTGTTGAGGGGCAGGTAAAGGGCTTTTCCTGAATGTGATGTATTTTGATTATCTTTCACTCAAAATAATCCTTATGCCAAAGAGACATCTTTTGGGGTAGAAAAATGTGTTCCCCTTTAATCCTCCTATAATAAAATACAGAGTAACAGGAATAAAAAGAGAATTTTTAAAATAAATTTATTTATTTTATTTTATTTATTTTTGGCCACATTGGGTCTTTGTTGCTGCA